>NW_015168066.1:711758-805905 GCF_001447785.1 Gekko japonicus
CTTCAAAAAGAAATGAACAAGAAGGATAAAAAAGAGATTAAGAAGAATCGGTGACTAGATCTAAAAAGTGAATTTTGGAGAAAGAAATCCCCATCCCTATAAGAATCCTAATCTAAAGCTCTAGATGGATTATGCCCATTGTCAATCAGATATATATAATTACAGGTAGTGGCTAAGGGTAAGATTATGTGCACATCTACCATAGAGTAATATAGTATATTTTGTTTTGTTTTTAGTAAACTGTTCGCATCATAGGATGACTTAGTGTGCTAAGTTGCTTAATGCTTATGGAAGTGAAATGTCACCCCACACACACCTGGTTAAGGGTAGCAGGTGGTTTACATTGCTTAAAGAGAGTTATACTTTTCTAAAACATTTGGCATTAACAGACTCAGAATGATATCACTCCACCTAGGATTGCATTATTAAAGTTACTGTTGTGCAATATTTCCCATGAGTTGCATTGAAATCATTCATGATGAAGACCAAAGACAATAATAGCTTTTTATTTATAGGTATACAATTCTCTTTTCCATTCACTGCATGAGTTGCATCTTCCTAGAGATAAATTAGAGGCATAGGTATATATTCTGGAATATGTTCCAAATTCATTTTTCAGAAGTCTGCTACCTGACAATGAATGGGCATATTAAGGGTGGACCATTGATTTGGCTGATTTCTGGCCAGGGAAAAATAGCTACTAGCATGCTTTACCTGTTGGGAAAGTGGTCTGTTGTGGTAAAATATTCTGCATGCTCAAGTGCATAAGCAAACTTTATATCGTGACTTTTTAATCTTTTCTGAGTATATCGTTGGCTAATTGTTAGATTTTTTAAAAATGCATCTGTCATTCCAAAGGAAGACACATATTTGGGTGTAATTACTTCATTTTGATGTTTAAAAGTCTTGGAGCAGGTTGACCTTGTCACCATTATGGGCCTTTTGTATTCAGAGATCTTCTAATGATTCTGGGTACCATGGGCACTGGATGCTAGGCTAGTGATCTAGAAGAGCAGGACTTTCTCAGTGGTAGTACCCAATGTTGATTTTAAAATAGTTTATTGTTGTTTTATTGCATTTGCTTCTATTTACTGTAAACTACATCATGTCTTGGACAGTCCAAAAAGTCTGTAGTTGTTGTTGTTGTTGTTGTTGTTAAAAACCTGTTTAATAAGGATTGCCAAATAAAATAAGTCTATTTGTTGGCTTTGCATGATGTCAAAATAGCATATCCTTTGTAGCAGTTTCAATCAAGACCACTTTTAGCAGTTTTCTAATTAAATAGCAACAAAAGTACATAAAGTTTTTACGTTTGCCAAAATAAACTCAATTTGTTCATAATGAACACATAGAGATTAATCTTCAAATACGTTGTGTGGGGGCGGGGCCAACAGACCGTGTGGTTTGTCTTCAATTTGGTTTGTCTTATGTGTTTGAAAAGAAGGATGCTGGAGGCAGACTGGGAATTTAGAAGCCACCTGCCAACAAAACTCAGCCTCCTTTCCCATGCTTTCGTATTTTAATTCTGGTGTTGCTACTCATCCTTGCTATGTTTGCAGGGTCACTGATAAACAAGGTTAGGAAGGAATTTTACCCTTGCTTCTGACTGACTAATAAGTTGTGGGAGGTTTGCCTTCTTTGTAACATAAGTACATGTTCTGTGTATGTTTGACAGTGCTATTGATTGAGTATAACTGTCACAAGTGGCTGCATTGGCTGGGGACATCATACAGGTGTGCAGGGATGGGTTCCCTGCATGGCCCTAAAAGTGGGATCTACTTAAGGAGTGCTGTGGGCAAGGAGCAGGACATCTCCCTTCAGAGCTGGCATGTTGACTATGCCCCCAAAAGGCTGGAAGTGGGCAGGATTAGTGGCTTCTGGCTTCTGCTGCTTCTGGACCTAGGACTAGCTCTCTTTTCTTGGTTACCCTCAGTGTTGGGGTGGCTTGCTGTCAGCAGTTGGGTTGTCAGGTCCACCTACTGTCCCCAGAGTATGCTGCACCATACATGAGGAACCTGTGACCAAAAAAGTTGTGGCCTAATTACCCCCCCCCCAACCCAGTGTGTCTATGTTGTTCTTCTCTCCCTCCCCTTCAAACTCACCCCACTATGTACACAAGCAAGTCACCTTGGATTGTGTCTAAAAACATAATGCTCAAGCCAGTCCATGCTTTGAATGTAGGAATGCACATGCACAGCCTGTGAGCCAGCAGATAAACATCAGATCATTCTTTAGTAGTAAGGATACAAAATGTCTGCCAGATCCATTAATTTTCTTGACTTTAGATCTTCTAAAGTCCTTTATCTGCATTTTATAGCTTTTCATAAAAAGGTCCTCGTTTGTCTCCCCAACTCTAGCATTAAAATCTCCAGCCGTAAGCACTGTGATTGTAGGATGAATCCTGGCCAAAGATTCCAAGTAGTGCTCTAACTGGGTTC
This sequence comes from Gekko japonicus, assembly GCF_001447785.1. Classification (NCBI taxonomy): domain Eukaryota; kingdom Metazoa; phylum Chordata; class Lepidosauria; order Squamata; family Gekkonidae; genus Gekko; species Gekko japonicus. Next base: position 714,197 of record NW_015168066.1, read on the forward strand.
AGCACTGGGCTATTCTAAATTTATGGATATATGGTGGGGGATAGATGTTCACCAGAATTATAGAAAACTCCATAAACTCCAGAAATAATGCCATTGCATAAAGAAGACTATTAGCTAACTCAGTAACCCTGATTTTGAGGATTACTGAGATCAGACAAATCAACCCTCCATATATGGGATAAAGCCAGAGAGATAAACTTTACTCTGTATCCATGTTTCCTGAAGTAGTATTAGATCAAATTTGCTCAGGAATTCTTTGACATCACTTGACCTCATCCTAGCAGCCCGCCCAGTCATGTTCCAGGCAGTGTTCCCTCTAAGCTGAGTTAGTGTGAGCTGGCTCACAGTTTTTTAGCCTCCAGCTCACACATTTTTGTCTTAGCTCAGGAAGGATGGCTCCAGAGCAAACTGATTTACGCAGCAGCCAAATCGCTCGCTCACAACTTTAATGGCAGTAGCACACAAAGTAGATTTTTTGCTCACAAGACTCCACAGCTTAGAGGGAACATTGGTTCCAGGTTAATATTCTCAGTCTTTAGAGGTTGGTTCCCCAGCTGAACCATCCAGAAACCTGTGACCAAAAGGACTCAAGGGCAGAGCTGGTTTCTTTTTCCATGAGGGCTTCTTTAAAGGCATCTCGACTGAGCAAGACTGTTCATCCAGCTTATCATTCGACCATTATAGGGTAGGATGTTCAGTACTATTTTGTTACCATCAAGGTTCAAAGGGTAAGCAAGGGGATTCAAATTTGATACAGGGTTGCCCCCCATCATTTTCTTATGTCAGTCACCCCATCCTCCCCATCCTTACTCTTAGATTGATAAATCACCCCTTCGCCTTGTTTACTCATATCTTGCTTTCTCATTGGCATAATAGATACCACTGTTCCCTTTGTTTCTAAATTTCTACATCCCTTACACTCCATATTGTCCTCACTCCCCTTATACCAGAAAATCTTCAATAAATTTTGATAATATATCTAATTTCTCAAAGACTTTCCGTAGAGTATTAGATATCTGCCAGACTTCCAGGTTTGTTGGGGTTTTTCCATTTTTTGTTTTTCCCCCAAGAAGTTTGTCTATAATAGCAATATAAGTAGGAGATTCTAAAGGAAGATCAGAAGAAATATTCTACGGACTTGGGGGGGGGCATCTCCCTAGGAGAAAGAGATCTATTAGAAATTTTTGTGGCAAAAAAACACAATTCTCAATCTTGCTCTGCTTAGAATGGAGTAAATCCTCATCAAGGGGGCACACCCCTTTCCTTCTCATTTTCATATGACATTACACTACTAGATAGATAGCTAAAATATATTTAAAATAAATTAATAAAATCAATAAAATACCTTTAATATCTAGTTAAATCAGATTGAAGAAGAAGAAGAGATTGGATTTATACCCCGCTCTTCACTACCCAAGGGAGTCTCAGAGCGGCTTACAAACTCCTTTCCCTTCCCCTCCCCACAACAACCCTATGAGGTAGGTGGGTCTGAGAGAGTGACAGAAACGGCTCTTTTTCAAGGACAGTTCTGCCAGAACTACGGCTTGCCCAAGGTCATCCAGCAGGTGCAAGTGGAGGAGTGGGGAATCAAACCCAGTTCTCCCAGATTAGAGTCCGCGCACCAAACCACTATACCAAACTGAGCTACTAAATTCCCACTACTCAGTTTATTATGCTAAAACACAAATCTGTTTAAATTAGATTAAAACCTAAAACCTAGCAGAACAGTAAAACCATAGAAGTCCCAACCAGAAAGGCCTTAAAATGGTTGTAAGGATTAAGGCAGTTATGAACCTTAAAAAAAGAAAAGAAAACAGACACAAGGGGGGGGGAGATAAATTCTTCCCAGTTTCCCTTCTCCTCAGCTTCTCCTTTGCTTTCCCTTTCCTCTAGGCTACTCAAGCTTCTCTTAACTCTACCATGCCTTCACCCTGCCTCATCCTGTTGTAGCCTACTAAGGGGAAAGTAACGGAGGAGAGAATATTTCTACCACAACTTCTAGAATATTTCTACAACAGCTTCCAGACCAGAAACAGTCTAAGACAAGACCCCCAGTAGCTAACAGTAGCTGCACTGTTAAAGAAAGCCTCCTCTACACTGTTTGTAATTGCTGAGAATGCCTTAGATAAAATTGATGAGGGAACTTTCACTAACAGAAAGAAATCCTCCCCCCCATTATGTTCAGTGGAGGGAGGAGATTTAACAAAACAAGATAAAAAGCAGACTGTTTCAGTGGGAAACTAAAATCAGTTAAACACCAACTAAAATCAATCAAAATAATACTTACCTGTGACAGAGCACAGTCAAAAGGCATTTAGTTACATTGAGCCAGAAACCTGAAGCCCCGACTTTATATCATATGAACATTTTGTAATTCTTTACAAGACTGTGATAAACATTATGTAGTATATCCTGTTTTAAATATGCATGTCACGCTCAATTTTAAATTAGCTGTTAAAATATTATTGGCACTCGGAAGTGCTGTCAAGTCACAGCTGATGTATGGCAACACTGTAGGGTTGTCAAGGCAAGAGACAAACAGATGTGGTTTGCCAACGCCTGCCTCTGTTTAGCAACCCCTGCCTTCCTTGGTGGTCTCCCATCCAAGTATTAACCAGGGCTGAACCTGCTTAGCTTCTGAGATCTGGTGAGATTGAGCTAGCCTGGTTCATTCAGGTGAGGGAAATTTTTTGTTTACACCAACGTATTAAATATAGTTAGAACCAATGGGGGTGGCCCTTTTTAGGTCAAGCATGGCCATGCAGCACGGATATATATGTTCTACAGCTAGACCAAAGATTCCTCTCTCCTTGTGGAATTGGAAGAGCCTTCTCCTTATACAAGGGGAGAGTGGATCTAACCTCCAACTTTAGAATAATGAAATTATTTTGCAGACTGCCATTTTAACTCTTTTCAAAAAGTTCAACTTTAATTAATAATCATATAACACAATCAATGTGCTTATGGATTTATTTATGCAAGATATATACAAATGAGTGCCCAGAGTGGTCAACAGTGGCAAAAGCAACCAGTGACCACTGAAAAGAAACAATAATCTGTGTTGTTATCGTGGTTAAGAGTAGCAGACTCTAATTTGGAGAATCAGGTTTGATTTCCAACTCCTTCACATGAAGCCTGCCGGGTGATCTTGGGCCAGTCACAGTTCTCTCAGAACCCTCTCAGCCCTGTCTACCTCACGAGGTGTCTGTTGTGGGGAGAGGAAAGCAAGACAATTGCAAGCCACTTTGAGACTCCTTAGGGTGGAGAAAAGCCAACCCAGCACCAGCAACTGGCATAGGGTTGCCAGACAGCAGCTTGTAAACACTGGGAGTTGGGGGAGTGGGGATGTGGGGGGGCACCATTGGGTGACTGACAATGTGATGTCACTTCCAGGGAAAACCTGGAAATGAATCACACCTCTCTAGGAATATCCTGAAGGTCTATCCCTAGAGCAGGTTGATATCTGTTCTGGGATTCCCCTGGAAGTGATGTCATGCCATCACTCAATGGTGATTTTGTTACATTATTTTCTCCCACCAGCTGCAGGAGCTAACTCAGATCAATAGAATACCTGCTAACTGAAGCCTTGGGTTTAAAACACACACACACACACACACACACACAAATAGCAAACCCTTCAGACTACTTACACTTAGAAAAAGTCTATCCTAACACTTATTTGTGCTCTACACAATGCCACCTCAATTCATTTCACCTTAAGATTCGTGCTTATTGCAAAACATTAATCAAGCACCATGTCAGTGAAATTCTTTCATATAATACCATAAACAGCAACAGTGAAGTAATTGCTTCAGTTTAAGCTAGTGGGTGGTGATTGACATTTTGTGTTTGGGATTGAAAGGAAAAGGGGAGAGAAAAAAGAAGGAAAGGAGGTATCTTAAAAGTATCAAAAGGGTAGATCACCTTTCAGTACTGACATACATAAGAGGATGTCTGGTGTAGAAATTAATATAAGGGTGTTACACTGATTTCTTCATATAATTTAAATGTAGAAATAAATGCTTGTTAGAGTTAGAAAAAGAGCAGGTGAAAAGGGGCATAATATAATTTTCATAGCTTAGATCTTATATGGCCTTGAAGTGGCTTACCTCATTCCTCCAAGGTCAAGGATAGAGGGTGGCACTAGGAGAGAGGGTGTCACCTCGACACCCCTTGGTGTGTGGGGTCCCTCAGGGGGCAATCCTCTTTCCAATGCTATTTAACATCTATATGTACCCCTTTGCCCAACTGGTGTGGAGTTTCAGGCTGGACCGTCAATAGTATGATGATGACATCCAGCTATATCTGTTGATGGATGAATGGATGCCACCCCATCTACTCTGGCCATAGGGCTGGAGGCCATGGTTGGTTGGGTGCCAAATTAGTTGGCCTCCCTTGCTGAAGCTTTCCATCTCTGTATAGCCCAGACTAAGAGAAGAAGAAAACGGAGACATTAGATTTATACCCCGCCATTTACTACCCAAATGAGTCTCATAGTGGCTTACAACCCCTTCCCCTTCCCCACCCCACAAACATACATCCTGTGAGGTAAGTGCGGCAGAGAGAGGTCTCTTGAGAGCTGCCCTGAGAGAATAGTTATGAAAGAATTTATGACTCACCCAAGGTCACACCAGCAGCTGCAAGTGGAGGAGTGGGGAATCAAACCCGCTTCTCCCAGATTAGAGTCTACACTTTTAACTACTACATCAAACTTGGTTTCACCACTACAAATGAAGATCCCCATATTTTGGGGGTTACAGCCTATCGGCTTCAGTCACCTGAGATTATTACACCTGTCTAGTTATAATGCTACCTGTCTTAAATTATTGTGCCCTTTTGTTTTAATTGTTTTAACATTATTATCATTATCATTATCATTATCATTATTATCATTATCATTATTATTATTATTATTAGCCCCATCCCAGCTTACGCCAGGCTCTGAGCAATATACAAGGCATAATGCCATAAAATATACAGAAATATTAAAATTCAACATATAATTTAGTAAAAATTACAATACAGAATAAAACAATCCAAGATGGTGATTTTCCTATAATATTATTTGTCCCAGTTCTGGACTACCAGCCCCTTTTCTGGGTAGGGGGAAAGGGAACTCAGTGCAAAAAGGGGGGGGGGAGGAAGGGTGCCAGCCAATGAGATAACAGTTGCTGCCCTCAACCAGAAGCCTGGTGGAACTTCTCTGCCTTACAGACCCCGTGGAATTGCATATGATCCTGCAGGGCTCTGATGCTATTTGGCAGAGAGTTCCACCAGGTCGGGGCCAGGATTGAGAAGGCCCTGGCCCCGACTAAGGACAGCTGGACACCCCTAGGGCCAGGGATCACAAACAAGTTGTAATTCAAAGAGCTCAAGGCTCTCCTGGGGACATACCAGAGAAGACAGTCCCATAGATATGTTGGTCCCAGACCACTCAAGGCTTTAAAGGTCAGTATCAAAACCCTGAACCTGACTTGGTACTCCACTGGAAGCCAATGTAGCTAGAGCATCACTGGTTGTATATGTGCCATCTGTGACTTTCCCATCAGGACTCATGCTGCCGCATCCTGGATCAGCTGGATTTTCCAGGTCAGCCTCAAGGGTAGGCCAGCATAGAGCAAGTTACAGTAGTCTAGTCTGGAGGTGACCATTGCATGGATTACTGTGGCTAGGTCAGGGTGTGACAGGAAAGGACCCAGTTGCTGGGATTGGTGAAAATGGAAGAAGGCCAGCCTGGTAACATGCGTGACTTGGGCCTCCATTAATAAGGAGGCATTCAAGGTCATGCCCAAACTCTTGACAAATGACACCAGTATCAATGGTGCCCCATCAAGAGCTGGAAGCCTGGACTCCAGTCCCAAGGGACCCCCCGCCCCCAGCCACAGAACCTACATCTTCATTGGATTCAGCCTCAGCCTCCTCTTTTTTAACCATCCCACCATGGCTTCCAATCCCTCAGCCAGGTTTTGTGGGGCGGCAGCCAGCTGGCCATCCAATAACAGATATAGCTGGGTGTTATCCACATATTGATGACACCTGAGCCCAAAACTCCTTGGCAGCTTGGCAAGGGGGCACATATAGATGATTGTTTTAATCATTTTATAAAACTGCTGTTGTGATCTGCCCTGAGCCTGCTTGCAGTAGGGCGGAATATAGAAATAAATAAATATTGTGCAAGCAGAGCCGTTCTCATGGAAGCAAACTTTCCTGCTTTCCCTTTTCGACTTTCAACTACAAGAAAGGCCATGGCTCAGTGGTAAGGCTTCCAGTTTGCATGCAGGAGATCTCCTGTTTGATCCCGAACATACCTAGTTAGAATGGTCAGATATTGGGTAAGGTGAAAGACCATGATTGCTGACATTTAAACTGATCCCCTTGAATTCAGTTTCATTTGCAACAATTATCATGTTTTTAGCTTCATGTCATTAAAAGCTTCAACTGACAATCCCTGCACATTAAACCTCTATTAAAGGGATAGAGGTATTTTCTTCCTAACCAGGTGCCAACCCTTCCTATAGGTTTGCCATCTCTGGGTTTGTTAATTTCCAGAGGGTAGGGTGCAGCCTGGGGAAGGAGCAGTTTGGGGAGAAGCAGGACTTCAATCAGGTATAATGCCATAGACACAACCCTCCAAAGCAGCCATTTGCTCCAGGCAAACTGATCTCTGTCATCTGTAAATCAGCTTTAATTCCATGAGATCTCTAGGCTCCACCTGAAGACTGGCAGCCCTACCTACCTGAGGCCTCCGCAGAGCTGCTGCTAGTCAGAGTAGACAGTCCTGATCTTGATAAACCAAAGGTCTGACTCAATATAAGGCAGTCATTCCAGCTTCATAATCATGCCCCTGGAGTTGTTGGCTTATCAGAGAAAACATGGGGAGGCAAAATGCATGTCTACAGTGGAAGGATGGAATTGCTGAAAGTCTCCTCTCCTTCTCTCTTGTAAAAAGAGTCAGAATCTGCAAGTCTATAACTAAGACTACTGCCATGTGATGAAGGGCCAGGGGAAAGGAAAACGTCCTCTGGGGGCCGTGGCTCGAAACCCAGCTTGTACTTCTGGCAGTTCTCTATCCATGTACTGTTGAAGCCTAGCTTGTAGGATCTTGAGCATGACCTTGCTAGCGTGTGATATGAGTGCAATTGTGCGATAGTTTGAACATTCCTTGGCATTGCCCTTCTACACTTTAATCAGCTTGTACACCTTTGCATTGTTAATTACTCTACCAACAAGTTTAACCTACCCCACAGGTTTGTTGTGAGGATAAAATGGAGGACAGGAAAACAACGTAAGACACTTTGGGTGCATTCAGAAGGGGGCATTTACAACAGTATAGGTGCCGGTTGGAATTGGTGTACTTACCGGCGTTCACACAGTGAACATCTGCCTTCCGTCCCTAACCGTTGCAAATAGCTTTAAACCGTTGTATTCTGCCACTGGGTCCCCAAGTGGTGGTATCCTAAGTGCAACGGTTGTAATCGCTTTACCAAGCCCCCCCGGTCTGATCGCTCTCCACCAGTGTCTAGCCACTTCCGTTCGGAAGTCCAAGGCTTCCGATTTTCGCCCCCCCATTTTTTTTAGGTCAGCGATATGCGCTTGGGCGAAGCTTCGCCCCGGCGTTTGTTTAAAAAAGAAGAAAACGTCCTTAGTTTAACGTTTTAGAGGAGTTCGGGACCTCAGGGAGGCCAGTTTGCTCTTTAAACTTTAAAGGTAAGTCCTCTCTTCAGGGCATGCTTTTCTGGATGGGGTGTTCTGCGCATGCGCGAAAATCGCCATTCTGTGGATGGCTGCCTATGTGCATGCGCAAACTAAGTTTTAAAAAAATGCCAACACCCGCTGTGTGTGAACGGGCATACAGCAATGGGCTCCGCAGACAGGAGGTAAGTGTGATCACGTTTCAGCCAGCATAAACTGCAACGGTTCCAACTGGTACAGTTTATGCTGGCTGAAACGCCCCGTCTGAACGCACTTTCTGGGTCTCCACTGAGTGAAATGTGAGATATAAATGAATTACATAAATATATTTCCCCACAAAATTGCAACAGTGTTAAAAACTTCATGCAAACTGAACACTAGCACTATTACCTCTATTTCTTGTTTTCTCATTGCATTACGTGAGGAACAACATGATACACTCCATTTCATCTCCTTGTTCCGTGATGGCTGTCTTGCAAGTGTAAATCAGGCTTTCAGCTGAGTATGGCCTGCATTTCTAGCTCTAGGGACACCAGCCCGCCATCAGTGACTGTAAATAGTGAAAGATGCTCTAGCTATTAAGACTGGAAAAGCAAAGAGAGCTGGACATATCTTCCCTCTGTATAACATAACAGCATGACTGTGACATGCTTCTCCTTTGCCAGAACTGTTCCTCTGGCTGAACCGTATCATCTGCTCTGTGGGAAGCAAGTGACTGCACAAAAGCAAGTTTCAGAACCACTGGCATTGTATGTTGCAGGCTTGCCACTGCAGTTAGGCATGAACAATGCACCTTGGCTTTTGTTTCAAAAAGGAGGAAGTAAAGTCATGGGCTGATTTCACACAAGGAGCTGCGCTGCCATCACGCCTCCCTTTGCCGTGTTTCAATTGGTCAATTTCCCATTTGAAGCCGTGCGGCCGCATTTTGACCTGCGGTTTTGCCCAATTTTCCCCGCGGTTTCGTGATCCTCAAAAAATAGGATCATGAAACCACGGGGAAAATGGGGCGAAGCCGTGGGTCAAAATGCAGCCGTGCGGCTTCGAGTGGAAAATTGACCAATGGAAACAGGGCAAAGGGAGGCGTGACGGTGGCACAGCTCCTTGTGCGAAATCAGCCATGCTCTTATCTACTAATGAGAAGGCAAGTAGGTAGCATTCTGCATTCTCCACAGTACATAAGTTGGCATAATGTGCTGGAGGTTCAGCCTCAACACAGTCTTCTTTAATGGCTTGCCTTACTGTAATTATCCAGTTGAAAAGGTATTCCTTTCAACCTGTGAAAGCGCTGGCCACCCTCTGCATTCTGTCAAAAATGGAATGAAGTTCTTGACCATTTGCCAAAGAGTTACATGAGGCCACATGAATCAGATCTAATTATACACACACACACCCAAATTGGAATAATGAGGTAGACACAGGATTGGGATTAAGGGCCACTTTATTATTTACAATTTCCATGGCAATGGTAAACCTCCAAGTGCAGAAATTGGCCAAGGCAGGTGTCTGCCCCCCAACCATCTCCGTGCTTTGTTCTGGGTGAGCCAACTTTGCCCTGAAGGCAAGCCATACCCTTGACTTGCCCCCAGCCAGCATGGCAAACTGTGACCCACCCTGGAGTGCCCCAACCCCCCCCACCCTTGTAATTTATAAGGGAGTACCCCTGTCAGGGCAGCTCTGAAGGCAATCCATATTCCCTGCCCTAGGGCACAAAACCCACAGGAAGATTGTGATGGACCCCTTGAACCCAAATAGGGGAGCTCACTGGTGAGCTCCTCCATTTCCGCTCTTCTCTCCATATCTGCTCTTCCCCTTTCCGCACCAACATGCCACAGCCAGGACCAAGCCTCTGCTTAGGATCCTGTGCCCACCAGGCAACCTAAGACAGCCCACAACCCTTGCTTCAGATCCTCCCAGAATATGTCATTGCCCTTATCTGAGATGCACGCTATCACCCCTGCACAGGTCCTCCACTTCCACCCATATCTCAGGGTGTGGCAAATATCACCATAATCACTCTTGCATGGCCTTCTGCAGCTCCCTGCTTGCCTTCTTCTGAGCCCACTCCAGGCCCCTGTGGTCCCCAGCCCCATGCCACCCCCGAAGCAGCAACATGACAGACTACACAATTAGCACACCCGCCTTCCATGCTCTTGATGAACTCCGCGTCGTCCATGGCCTGCACTACCAGTCCTTCACTTCATGAGGCCAAGATCATTTCCACCAAAGTGTACCATCAGTACATGAGGCAGGAGTACCCCTCCTCCCCTTAAACAATGTGAGGCTGAGGACCTTTCCTCTCTTCAAATAACATGAGGTGGTGCACCCTTTCTCCTCTCAAACAACAGCAGGGTGTGGCCTGGCCACCACAGTCCCTGATGTCCCAAGTGGCTCAACAATACCTGAGGCAGAGGACCCCATGTCCCTTGAATAATGGTGGAATGAGGGCAGGCCACCCCAACTGGCACCCCAACCATTCAACTGCAGCCAATGCACTGAGACACCCCCATGCCCCAATGGGTCTCCATCTTGTGTGACCCTGGGTGAGTCATAAGTTCTTTCAGAGCTGTTCTCTCAAGGGCAGTTCTCGAGAGAGCTCTCTCAGCCCCACCTACCTCACAGGGTGTCTGTTGTGGGGAAGGGAAAGGAGATTGTAAGCCACTCTGAGACTCCTTTGGGTAGTGAAGGGTGGGGGTATAAATCCAATCTCTTCCTCTTTCTCTTCTTCTACTGTGGCTGCACATGGTGACTCTTCACCTCTCATGGTGGTTGCCCCTCCTGGAAAGAAAACACAATTAACAGCAGAACAACAGTTCCTTACAAAGTATCAAGTGGGCAAACATAGAACTTGTGGCCCTGTAACCCCCAAGGCCCAGCTGTCTCATGGCCAGAGCTGCAAAGTCCATAGCAGCTGCTGTGGAGGCTGCCCCAATCCAAAAAGAGTCATAAGGCTACTGGAGGAATGGCAATCTTTGCTACCCCGATCTCACAAATCCCTCAAGCTCCAGTCACAATTCAATCATCATTAATTGGCAAAGAACCTCCTAGGTGTGAACTGGAAGAGACCTTTGCAACTATCTGGACAGGATAGTTGGACCGACCAGGTCCCCCTGTGATATTCGTTCCCCCCCAACTTAATTCAATCCTTTTGCCACCTTCACTCTTAATGCTACACACAAAGAAGGGAATTGTACTCTGTCTAATAGATTACAGAATCCAGCCCCCGGCCTTTAATCCCCTCATGCTTGTCCAAGTGGTCCAGGACATCACATCCTATCATTATAATTCTTGTATCCCAGACTCTTTGAGTTCCAGTTGTGATCGACCTTACCTATTGGGTGAAACATCAGATCAGTATTCCGAAAACACTCACTGATCTGCCAATATACACCAAGCTGAGCCCATTTAGGCTACTACACCCTATTTTATTTATTTATTTATTCAAGTATTTCTACCCCGCCCTACCCCGCAAGCGGGCTCAGGGCGGCTTACAGAGGCCTAAGCCATAGATAAAATACAATAAAATCAGTAAAATTACAATCACAATAATAACATACCATTAATAATAATAAAATACAATAAATACTATAAATTCCAAGATGGTCCGCAGCTGCCTCCTGGTGTTGTTATTATTTCTTCTTGTTCTAAACTTGGCCCCTGGGCTTATACAAAGCTTCATACTCATTAAGCTCCTCCACAGATAGCTTTGGAAAAAACTTCCTGCTCCAACCTCTCCCTCAGTAAGTTTGCAAGCCAGGAAGTCTGCAGGACTTTAAAGGAGCGTAAATCCAGCATTTACGAATGATGCAGCTCTCCACCTCATTTCCCAAAACAACCTCTATCCCAGAGAGCTAACAACAGAAGACATAAAATAAATTGCTATTGTGGTGCAGCAGCAACACAATAAGTAGTCTTGCAATAATTGATGCCATGATGGAGAGAAATGGTGAAAGCTTCTACCTCTACGGCCATCATTTAAATATATAAATCACAATCTTGAGACTAAGGAATCAGTGCTGCCTGGCAAATCCCAGGCTGACTCTCTCCTTCCAACTGCCACTGGGAGAAAGCTACTGAAGCAGACCCACAAACACCGGGCCACCCTCCGCTGCTGAGCTCTAGGTGGTCCTTGCCTGAATCACTAGAGCCTTCCCTTTCCCGAGGCTTAGATCATTTCTACACAAGTGAATCAATAATACCTGAGGCAGAGGACCCCATCTCCCCCTGAAGAACAGCAGGATGATGCCAGGCCACCTCAATCCCCACCATCCCCATCCATTCACTGACATGGACTCCCTGAGACCCCATTGTGAACCAATGGGATGCCTTCTGGCCTGGTGAGCTGTCCAAAAAAAACACACACTGTGGCCACAAATGATGCCTCTTCACCACTCCCGTCATCAGACCCATTGGAATGCATGCTGTTTGGATCCCCTACACATTTCTTCAGTTATGCTTCCACATTCTTCGCTTCTTTGGGGACTTGTGTATTGGATCCATTTTAAAATTGCATTAGATGCACAGGTCCCCTGAGTGGTGTTAAATGTCCCCGGCAGCCATGTAAGTTGTCAGCAGGAGGAACAACAACAAAAATAAAGTAGAGAACAAGTCAGAGAAGTCGAACAACTGACGATATAGCACTATGGAAACTGCCCATCCACATCATATAATCAGTGCCACCTATGAAGAAACAAGTTGCCACAGTTTGGAGATGAGTGGCCCTACAGATTTCTGGAACTAATGAGCAGGGAGATGGGATTTATCAGAGTTATTCTGAGGCTATATCCCACATCTATATGCCATAGCTACTGTATCAAGTGCCAGTAAGGCTAGTGCCAGGCAGATGCTACTAAATAGGTTTTTACTCCTCTCCCTCCTCACAAAATGAATCTAAGGGCATACTTCAAGATCCACAAAGCATCTGTCAGCATCTTGAGTGTCTTCCCCCTCACTCAGAACTTGTCTGGAATTAATGGTACCTGTGAATGTGTTAGAGGGTGAAATATTATTCTATCACATCCCAGAAAACCTTTTGCACCATAGTGAGTATAGCAAACTCCAGAAAGCTGAGCTCTGTTTTCACCCCATATGGGCAAATACTACAGAGCTTCAGTTACCACAAAAAATGTCTATTATGATTTCCAAGCTGTACAGGATTCCTATCCAGAGCTCTCTGGCTTCTCCTCCTCCTCCTTTGTTTTGTTTTTGTTAAATGCTGGTTTGTTTATACATCATTTCCTCTATTTTAGCCCATAAAAGGCTGTGTTGCTTCCTTCAGCTGTGCAGACACCAAAGGTTCCGTACTAGAAATGCAACACAATGGCAAGTGCATAATGGGGCAAGATGTTACAGATCCTTTGGATCACCATAACTGCTATTACAGCTTCCTCTTTTGACTTTCTTATGAACTTGTAACACCCAGGTCAGTAAGAAAATAGGAAGTACAAGAAAGGGGACCCGCGAAAATCGCGGGGGGAGGAGCGGGAGAGCTCCACACAGAGCAGGCGGAGGAGGAAGAAGCAGGTAAGCTTCCTCCCCATCCCGTCAGTTCCCCGTCTCCTCCACCACTCCCCTTCCACTACCACCCCCATCTTGCCGCCCCCCAGTCTCTCTCTCTTTCCCCTGGCTCTGTCTCCCCCCCAGCTCCCCAGTCGCTCTCTCCCCCCCCCCCCGCTCCGAAGCGAGGCCCGCGCGGCTTGTGGCCACCGGGCCTCACCAGTCTCTCTCTCTTCCCTCCCCCCCGGCTCCGAAGTGAGGCCCCAGGCCTTGCCAGTCTCTCTCTCTCTTCCCCCCGGCTCCAAAGTGAGGCCCGCACAGCTTGCAGCCGCCGGGCCTCACCAGTCTCTCTCTCTCTCTCTCTCCCCCCGGCTCCCCCACGCCCCGCCACGCTCCGCTTCGCCTCCGAAGTGAGGCCTGCGGCTTTCGCCGGTCTCTCTCTTCCCTCCCCCCCGCACTGAAGTGAGGCAGTTCACAGAGCGTTCCCTGCGCATGCGCAGGGGACGCTCTTTTACTTTTGGGGGGATTAAAATATCCCCCCGATATTTTTTTACACTTTTCAGATTTTTGTGCACACCTGGGGACTGCCCCAAGTGTGCACGAAAATCTCCCTCCCCCCCAGGTGCCCCCGATGCATGGATTTAGGTATCCACATGCACGGGGGCGACTTCACTATTAGTATATAGATATTGTTAAGCATTGTCCTCAGTTTAGCCAAACCCTCACAGGTACTGAATTGCTGAAACTTCCACAGTGAATGTATGTGCATGCAGTATTGCATTACAAATGTTGGAGGTTAAACTTAATAAGCAATAATGAGCCCACAAGACAGAATATGTCTCACTGTAGAAAATTCAATATTAACAACTTTCCTATGGGGAAGGGTACAGTTATTTCCCCCAATCGTATCATTTGCTGCAATAAGACTCAACACAGTCTTGGATTTACTTGAACCTGCACAGCAGTTATGCGTTGCTGACTCACTATCAGTCACCCTTGAAAAAAGAGATATATGGGAGTCATTGTTGGTGCAGTGCATAGAAATGGATGTGGGATTGCCAGCCTCCAGCTGGGGCCTGGGGTTCTCCTTGAATTGCAATTGGTCTCCAGACCACAGAGATCAGTTCCCCCAGAGAAAATGGCTGTTCTGGAAGGTGGATTCTATGGAATGATACCCCACTGTGGTCCCTTCAACTTCCAAAACCTATCTTCCCCAGGATGCACCTCCAACCCTCCAGGAATTTCCCAAACCAAAGTTGGCAACCCTAAAGGGACATGAGATCTAGGCTCATGGAACTGAGATCTGAGTTCATGGGCAAGTCATAAATGGTTTGTAAAGAAATTAGACCTTTAGTCAATTTCTTGTTCTTTCATTAAATATAGGATTAAACATAAGCAAGCCTTATACTAAATATTTAGGCCTTCTAATGGGATGAAGAGATCAAAAGGGAAACATCTAGCTGCTGCCATGGAAAAGTTTGAGCGTATGAATAACAGAGACCAACTGGAGCCACACCATTTGGTCACTGTACATACACCTCACTCTTTCTTCTGATGCTTTTTTTTACACTTCAGAGAGAAGCATCCTGTTGTAAACTGCTTCTCTGGGGAACCATCTGTTGTCACAGATCCATGTCAAGATAACTTCCTTAATTTGAGTTTTGGATTGGTTAGAAGGGCCCCTAGCCTGTCCAAATCTTTTGCCCAACAAGTGCATTGCATAAATCCTACCAGCAATAGAAAGCAAACATATTGGGTGGTAGTTCTCCCATAACTGGGGATCACCTTTTTTTTTTTTTAATTGGAACTACAATAGCATTAGTCCATGTGTCAGGCATAGTTCCAGTTTTATCGATTATGGTGAAAAGAGTCACCAGAGGAGAGGCCCACCATTCGGAGTTGTTTTCAAATAATTCTGGAGGGAGTCCATCTGGCCTTGGGGCTTTTCCAGCTTTCAGGTGGCTGATTAAACATTTGATTTCATTTGGACTGGCTGCTTACTTCTCACAGCTTATTCCCCCCCAACTACATCGAGCCTTCATGCTCGCTTGATTTAATGTCGTACCATCAGCGGTCCTGTCTGGGAGATTTGCAAACATTTCCTATTACGAAAGGCTGCCCATGTAGAGCAAGGAAACCTGAATCGGTAGCTCATATTTTACTCTACTGTGATTTTTATGAAAAAGTGCAGCACTCCATAATCAGTCCCCTCTTGTTTAATCTTTCTGGACTATCTGATGAGAGGCTAGTTTTCTTTTTATTATCTGAACAGCGTCCCCATATTACATACTCTGTAGCAAGGTATCTTTCAATTGCTATGATGATTAGAGAGCATAAGATTAAATCTCTTCCTGGGTGACCTTTTATTACACTTCAAATCGGAGGTAGCATTTCTATCTGTATTCTTTGCTGTATAGTTTTATGTATGCCAATAAAGGTACTGAAACTGAAACTGTCCAAATCTTAGACTTTAAAGAATTAGCTTTTCTGTTCTTTTGAGTTACTTGTTAGTTGGAACAAGCCAGCTTCAGCTCTCCTGGAAGTAATGGGTTAATCCTGCATTGGGTTAGGCCCTGGCCTGGCACACAAAGACTTGGAATGACTGCCTGATTTCTTCCAAGAAGAGAAACCTATGGTAACTATAATTTAGGGTATAATGTGTAGCTAAAACTTATTATTTAGATTTGTTGTGTTTCATGCTCATTGCACTGTTCTTTAAAGTATTCCTGCATTCGTTAATAAAAATATGAGCCCTGCCCACCATACCAAGGATCCCCTGGATTGGGAATTCTTGACTGGTTCACTGCCCAGTGTTGTCAGAATCTGTGGCTCATATATGGAAACCATAATAAATACTTTTCAAAATTAGAAATGAAGAATAAGGAGTAGCAGCGTAGCCAATGTTGTAACGTTTTCCCTGCCGTTTTCTTTTTTGCTGTGAGATCATGAATAAGATTAGTATAAATCCAATGCAAACCAGAAGTATGGACACTAACGTCAGTGGAGAGTAAACATACACTCATATTTTCAAGGATATATCCTAGAGGCAATGCAAGTTTTTAGATGTTGCCTCACTCCTGCAAGTAACACAGTGGGGGCACATGGGTATTGCAATGTTGAAGGAAGGTCCATGGGTTCCATTGTCCCTCTGGACCCAAATGGCAGCCACTGGGCCCCACTGGGGCAGCCTCGCTGGCACCAAGCAGGCTGTGGCCCTGTGTTCCACCTAGGTCTGCCAAATCGAGCCGGGGGGCGGGGAAACCCCCATTTTGGAGGCCTGATTTCCGCCGTAGCGAAATCGGGCCCTGGGGGAAAACCCACCCCCACGTGTACATCACAGGGAAGTGACATCATGACGCCGGACATGCTGGGGGCGGGGCCACAGCCATTTGAGGGGAAAACATAGAGTTTTCCCCTCAAATGGATGTGGCCCCGCCCCAGCGTGCCCGGCGTCATGATATCACTTCCCTGTGATGTGCATGAGGCGCGCGCGCGCTGCGCACACCAGGAGCCGGGCTGAAGTCCCCCGCCACAAGGGTAAGTGCCATTTGACAAGCCTAGTTCCACTGCCCCCTTGTGTTTAAACAGGCAGCTTCCAGGCTCCATGCAGGTTGCTGCTGCCGAGCAGGCCTCAGCCTTGAGCTTCAGCTGCCCCCAGACCAGAAGAGGCAGCCCCGCCAAGGCCATTCCCACTGCTGCCGCCTAGCAGGCTGTTAAATAGTGAGTCCCATGGATGAACAGACCCCAAGTATAGTGAGTGATCAGCTCACTTTATTAGTGATTTCAGCAACAAGGAGGACTTAAAATCCCTAGCAAAAGCCTGGTTTTCAAGCATGCAAGACACCACACCCCAAACGCACCCCACTCCCAACGATAGGCTATTTACATTAAATTGTTTCTCTATTGGTCCATTCTAGGATCCTAGCCAGCTATTGTTTGTGGATACAAGCTCAACCTGACCCCAGGGCTAGTTGAGGCTGACTCATCCTTAGTACACAACACAGGCCATGGCAGTTCCACTGCCCCCCTGGGTCAAAACAGGCAACCAAAGCAGGTTTCTTGTGATGGGGTGTATAAATAGAGTTTCCAACCATTAACATAGTAAAATGTAGATCTCGAAGGCTATTAAGCACCAATATTAAATATTTCATTTTCATGATCCTCGTTCTTATTATTATTTTGTTTTACCTGTGTATGCATAACAAATGCACTAGACATTTCACAATCATGATACACTTTACATAAAACAATTAGATAACACAATGTTTGAACCATAGGTATTTTATACGAAAACAGCAGTGTAAGCAATAGGATAGATCTTCTTTCAGAAGAGCAAACCGAAGTACTAAGTTAACATTTTAGAATGTTCGTTCCCCCCCCCAAAATCAATGCAGTTCTCATGAAATTCTTCTTAGTATTCTTGCTTAGGGTGTCTGTCTGTCTGTCTGTCTGTCTGTCTGTCTGTCTGTCTATCTAGCTATCTCCTGCCTTATATGTCTTCAGACTGCAGGTGGCTAATAAAACAGGAACCAAGCTATGAGATAATATATTATAGTAGTCCAAATTAACAAAATTAAAACACAAGTGAAAATATTCAAATGTAAAAGCTCTCATGAGTTTTCATGCTGTAAACCTGTGATAATTATGCACCTCATCAGATTTCAGATTGATAGGAGTTATTGCATACTTAACAATACTTTGGTCTAGTCTTCTAAATTATTTTAAAATTGTAGATCTTCTACAGACAAGGGGGAAAGTGCCATAGGATGGTAGATCAGACCCATAGAACCTCAGTTGCCATTCCTGAACTAACTGGAAACAAGAAAAGAAAAGGACTCCCGAACCACACAAATCTAGGGTCCTTTACCAAAACAGTAAATAAATGATTAGTTAGTGCTGATTGATGGAAAGTTATAATTACTGTCTCTAGACCTTTATCCTCCCCAGAATGACTGATGCAGTTTTCTCAAGTGTGAGATATTTCAACTAGCTACATGATATGATATCTTTACAAGGAACTAACTAGCACAACCATTATTTCTGTGTTTCATAAGGTCATCAATAAATGTATACATTAAATAATGCTACACACATGAATTTAAAGCTAGCTTTGAACATTGTACTGAGTTTTCAAGAACAAGTCAGCAGTCAAATCATGTGTCTGAAAAGAGTAATTAGAATTAAGCCCAATGTGAGTAATATGTGCTGATTGCTCTTAGCTGACCAGTGAGATGTGAAGGACAAACTGGGAAGTTGGCAACTCTGATTAAAAGTGATAACTGTTTACTCTTGCAAAGAACGGAATCAGATGAAATTTCTGTCTTCAATCAGACTTTTGCAGAAAATGATACTAGGCATATGGTCTTGCAATAAACATCTACAAGGATCACCTATTTTATCCACCTACATAAGAGTGTTCTCTTTGTGCCATATGTAGTTCATGTAATTCATTCTTTAAAAAAATGGTTTATTAACCCTGAAAATACTATTGGGATGAATTAGCTATTCCATTCTTACTTTTTAGGTAAAATATAGAGAAAGGTAACTCTGGCCCCGTTCACACGGAGCATTTGCCGTACTAAAGATATGGATGATAGGCAGATTTTCTGGGCGCAATCACACCACAACATCTGGGAAGCATAGTGTACCCATGGCTAACCCCTGGCTTCTTGCTGAAGATACGGAGTAAAAAACTAGTACATACGATGTGCTAGTTTTCGGAAAATGCGGGGCAAGGGCGGGCGTCTGATCGCGTTTCTGCTGGAATCCCATGGCATCTGGCGCCTGCCCATGTCCCGTCGCAAACCGTATTTTTTTTAAGTCTCCACAGGATGCGCACAAATGCCCACCAGCACATGCACACACTGTGGTAAGGTGGGGAAATCCCATTTGCCATGGAAGCGGTGCCTAGCAAGTGCCAGTGTGATCGTGCCACGCCGCTTCTTTTCCACGCTGCAGGATAACCATGTGATCGGCACCTAACGGCATACCTATGGGACCTCTATAAGACATGTGATCAGGCTGCCACACATTACTTTGCTCCGGGGCAAACAGCCACACTCCCCCCCCCTGCATTTTCTGGCCCATGTGACCGGGACCTCTAAAACCTTTTCCTCTTAGAACATTGTCACCTGTACAGCCAGACTCAATATCCCCACTTACAATTTAGCTTCTGTTAAAAGAGGGGAGGCATAAACCTCACATAATATATGCACTGTTCCCACTGAGGTTTTTAATGCTTTTTTTTCTATTTCATGAATTTATTAAAAAAACCCAACAGTGGTCCAGGGAACTATTTTAAGTGATCTGGAGAACCCTTTGTAAAAACTTTTGGGGGTATTTCTAACCTTAGATTCATGAGGAATTTGGTATGGGAAGGAAATATACCTCAAATCCAATATCTGTAAGCTTTTTTCCCCACAGAGGATAGGTTGACAGTTGAACAGCCTTTCCATGTTTACCATTGTTTGATATATGAAACCTCAACAAACATGAGAAAAGTCTCTGTTTACGAGTTACACTGGCCTGCTCAGCAGTGTGAAATCTTCTAAAAAAGCACTTCCACTGGAACAGCACTAAAGTTTCAAGACCACTCTGTAGATTGGGGTTCTAACTTTGCTGAGGGGAGAAGTATGGACAGACAATTGATTTTGCTACTGCTACAATTACCAATATTATGACTGCTATTTTCACTAGTACTTACTACTGTTTGCTTAAGAAAGTAAGAACTGTCTCTGCTTTCAAGATGTATTGGGGTCAGAAGATTTAACTTAGCCTTCAACACTAAGAGGTTTATAAGGTTATGCATGGGATAGAGCAGTTAGAGAAAGAAGTACTTTTCTCCCTTTCTCACAATACAAGAACTCATGGGCATTCAATGAAATTGCTGAACAGTCGGGTTAGAACAAATAAAAGGAAATACTTCTTCACCCAAAGAGTGATTAACAAATGGAATTCACTGCCACAGGAGGTGGTGGCGGCTACAAGCATGGACAGCTCCAAGAGGGAATTAGATAAGCATATAGAGCAGAAGTCCATAAGGACTCTCAGACTGGGGGAAGTGATGCTCTGTATTCTTGGTGACTTGGGGGGGCAACAGTGGGAGGGCTTCTAGTGTCCTGGCCCCACTGGTGGTCCTCCTGATGGCACCTGGCATTTTTGGCCACTGTGTGACAGAGTGTTGGACTAGATGGGCCATTGGCCTGATCCAGCATTGGCTTCTCTTATGTTCTTATGTTTTAAGACATGCTTGTTGTTTAAGAGCTGGCTATTTTTTTTTTATAATATTGGGGGATGGGTTTATGTTGAAGTTAGCAACTCAGCATGTCTGGACATTGGAAGGCGTGCTACATCACTATGGCTGTGATCATACGCACAATTAGACCTGCCATAGGTGCGAATACCAGGTGGATTTAAAGGGTGCAATCACAAAACAACATCTGGGAAGTGCACTGCAGCCATCGGCAACCAGTTCTGCTCCACCGCAGAAGCGGAGTTAAAAGACACTGGGGAAAATCCAGTAGAAAATGGGTTGCAATGGGCCACCGATGGAGTCAGGATAGTCTGATCAGGCCATCCGGACTCCATGCCATTGTTCCCCCCCCCTCTCAGTACGTGCATCATTGCAACCTCCATAGGGAGCCTTCAGTGCAGAGATGTGATTCAACGATTCCTCGTTTAAGCGCATCGAAAACAAACGGCAAAAAAAAAAACGACTCACCCATGGTTGCATCTGATCACACAGTGGCGGGCTGTGCCCGCAGCTTCCAAGACTGTGTGATTGTGCAACTGAAGGTCAAATTCCTCCAGAGCAATTAGCCTTGCCTCCCCTCTGCTTCATCTGGTGCGTGTGTCTGCAACCTATGTGTATAGCTGTTGTTTCCTTGAATGGGATGCCCTTCTTTGCTCTGAGTACAGAAAGAAACCTTTCCCCCTCTCCCTCTTCCTTTTGAATTGCTAAACTATGGAACAACAATATGCAATCCTAGAGAAACTTGGTGGAGATAATTCCAATGCATGGTATGTTGATCTTGCCCTTGTCCCTCTGTCACTCACAGGATTTCCTCTTTTTTTCCTTCCCTTTTCTTTCTTTCTGAAGAAGAAGAGATTGGATTCATACCCCGCCCTTCACTCCCCAATGGTGTCTCAGAGCGGCTTACAAACTCCTTTCCCTTCCCCTCCCCACAACAGACACCCTGTGAGGTAGGTGGGGCTGAGAGAGCTCTTGACAGAAACTGCTCTTTTTCAAGAACAGCTCTTATCAGAGCTATGGTTTGCCCAAGGTCATCCAGCCAGGTGCAAGTGGAGGAGTGGAGAATCAAACCTGGTTCTCCCAGATTGGAGTCCGCGCACTTAACCACTACACCAAACTGGCTCTCTGAACAGCCCCTATATCTATTTTCTTCTTACTTGTTTGTCCATGGCTGTCCCATAGGGTTGCCAGGTTGACTTACCTGGTCAACAGTGGTCTCTTAACATCCTTCCAGGAGACCAGAAGTGATTTGGGCATTTTTGGGCCTACTTCTGGTTTTGAGCCTACTTCCAATTTTGGGCCTACTTCCAGTCAGGGCTGACACTCTGGTTCTTGGGCAAAACTCTATGGTAAATCTGGCTTCAAACCATAGAGTTTGTCTAAAAACCTGAGCATCATTCCCAACTCGATGTAGGCCTGAAACCAGAAGTAGCCTGAAGAAGTCAGTTGGGGTGGGATTTCCCCCTGCTGCCAACTTGCTGGCAATGGGCAAGAGCATGTGAAAGCAGGGGTTGCCCCACTCCCACCAGGGGTCCGGCAACCCTACTGTCCCACTTAGATAGATGGATGCTGGCCCAGCTAATGGAACTGAGGGAAGAGACAAAATCACCTTCTTATATTCAACTTCTGAAATGGTATGTGAGAGGCTTTTGAAAGTTCAAAATAAACAACATATTTTATTTAATTTAGAAGAAGGTCAGGTGAAATCAGGCGTAGGATGTAAAACTGATAGTAAAACTGATGTAACTTTGTTATCACACTAACTCCAGATAGTTTGTTGCCAACAAGTAAGTGTTCCTCCTATTCAACAAGATTTTAAACCATGAGGAGAGAGGCTTTCTTCTCAGTTCCTGCTTAAACATCCAAGCATAGTTTCACCAACATGTAAAATCTAGAAGGCAAGAACATACAACCAAGTTCCCAAAATCCATCTATATAAACAAACCAGGGATCATTCCTCTTTTAAGAGCTATCTCCCTTTTCACTGGGCAGGGATTACTTCTCTTAACTACAAACAATTTCCCTCTTCGGCTTTAATGAGGATCCTCTCTAATCTTCTCACTCCTTTCCCCTCCTTTCCAGTCCACAGTCAGTGCCTAACTGTTTCTTCTTCAGCTGTCAGTTCCCGACTGTCATTTATTAACTGACTCTCTCCAAAAATTCCCTTTGAACAGCCTGTCACTCAAAGGTGCTCAGACTCTGTTAGGCATTAACCCTTGGCAGTCCATCACACATGGCTTTTTTAGAATTGAACATCAGCTCAAGGAGGGAAAAGCTAATCCTTCATTAACTGCATCATGACCTTTGGGGACTAAAAATGAGATCCCAAGATGGGAGAATGCAGATGGTAAGGCACAAAATCAAAGTATTAGTACACTAGCTAATTCCCAACTGGTGTGAATAAAAATACAAGAAACTGCAAAATGATGACTGAAGCCTTAAGAAAGATCCGGCTAGCAAAATTTCTTTGTTTAGAGAACTTTTCTTAATTAGGCTAAAAGAAAGTAGAAATGCAGAAACCAATACAGAAACATTATTAAATCTAATTGATAAGCTTTCAGCTGCTAGTAAAGTGCTAGTTGTGGATTTGCAAATTGGACTGTTTCAAAGTTCCCTACCTGAATCCTATTCTACATTCATTTGAACATTTAATGGGATAGATTCTAAGTTGGAGGATGTTCTGAGGCTGATAAGTACTGTAAACAAAATGGCTATCAGGAGCAGCACAAAAGCAAGAATGATTCAAGTTACATGGCTGAGAGGCCAGGCCAAGGGGGGTAGGAACTAAGACAACTGACTACAGAAAGCCCAATTCGAAAGCCCCCCCAAAAATGTTCCTCACTGCTTCATTTGTAACAGGTCAGGTTATTTCAGGAGGGAGTGCTTGCTCAATAGAAATGTAAATGCCAGCACTAGCAAGCAACCTCACACTCGAACACAGAGACCAAAGGCTTTCTCCCAAAGAAAACAATTTGATTATTGCATATTTCATTTAGCATAAATGAATGAAAATCACAAGCCTTGGCTAATTGATAGTGGTGCTCCCATACATATGACATCAGATATCAATTTGTTTGATGAACTGGACACAAACGTTTCAGGAAAAAAATGTACCTTGTCAATGGAGTTCAAGTAGACATACAAGGAAAAGGAAAAGTTACACTAAATTGCTAGAGCTTTGGCACAGGGGATTTGCTTATCGTGACCCAGAAGCCATCTTGAAACTACAAGCAAAAGACTTGGTAACAAGCTATACTGTGTGCTATTTGATGAAGTAAAAATAGGAAACTGAGCAGAAATTGAGAGACAACATTGCCATGGTTTCTAACAAACCATCGAATCAGACCATGGTGGTGTCTTGATCAGTGCAGGCATTCCTAGGGGAATATGGAGTCTAGCACAGATTTACTGTGCCCCACACAGTATCCCTCTATAATGGACATGGTCAGATGCATGCTAATTGACTCAGGCCTTCCCTACAGGCACTGGGGAGAAGCTGCAATGACCACATTTTACTTGCAAAACAAATTGACAACCAGAGCCACAAACTCCTTATCAGTTGTGTCATAACAAGAAGCAAAGTGTAGAACACATTAGAGCATTTGAACCCAAGGCCTATGCCCATAAACCAAAAGAAATGAGATCCAAAGTAGAACCCAGAAGGCATCTTTTTAGACTGTTCTCCAGAAAGCAAGGGATGCAGTATTCTAGACCCAAGCACTAACCAAATTACTACAAGAAGAAAAACCTGTCTGACTAATCCTGTTAGAATCACTGACTCCAGTCATCTCATTCTCTATCAGAAGCTAACTGGTTGACCCCAGACAAAAAGCCCCTTCCCTCCAGTACACAGGTGATCATATACTTTCTCTCAGCTGATTCTGGCCAATCAGAGAGTGTGTAGAGCAGCCTATCAAACAAGCTCTCCACTCTAGGGCAGATTAACTCCTCTCTCAGTCTCTCTGAAACAGCAGCATTTTAAAACCTGCTTTTCTGTGCAATCTGTCACAGGAACCTTTGCCAGTTCAACTACTAGAGGATAACCAGAGTTGTGTATAGCCCCCTCTTTTTTGAAAAGGAACAGTGTATGGGCAAAGCACATTGGAATTAAGGGTCCTGCAGGGGCAAGGAGTTTTCAAACTACTGTCCCACTGAGAAAATGACATCAGACATATTTACAAAACTGCTACTAAGAGACAAATACCAAGGCCTGAGAGACAACCTTAACGGTGTGAACCTCGACAGCATTTAGAGTCCAGATGAAGTGTTGGAGTGAGCAACTCAGCATGCCTGGACATTGGAGGGTGCTGCATCATTACAAGGGTATATAGGTGTTATCTACTTGAATGGGATGCCTCTCTTTGGCTGTGGTCACACACACTGAATAATACACTTTGGTTCCACTTTCAATGCACTTTCCAACTGGATTTTGCCAGTTAACACAGTAAAATCCAGTTGGAAAGTGCACTGAAAGTAGAATGAAATTGGATTATTTAGTGTGTGTGACGGCAGTCTTAACCTGGGAGCTGCCCTCTGACTCCTCCTCTGTCTCTTGCTTTGTCCTCTCACTCTTGCTGCACATGGCCTTCCATGGAGACACATTATCTCTGCAGGTCGCTCCTGTAGATACAATTGCCCTCATACACACACATGATGCCAGACCAGCTGGCCATTTGTGATAGTGAAAGACCTCTTTAGATTAGGCTTCTTTTTCTCCTTTCAACGGCAACCTGAATGTTAACTGAATCTACTTGCATAGACGTAATTTTACTTTTTTAGAATATACTTCTTGGGAGATTTATTTACTGCACTTAGTATCACACTTCTGCAACTGGGCAAAACTCTGCTATGGCTGCGGTCACACAGAGCATTAGGCACGTTAGAGTTGGAAGATAGGCGGATTTTCTGGGTGCGTTCTCACCGCCACATCTGGGAAGCGTAGAGCTCCCGTGGCTCACCCAAGGCTTCACTCCGAAGATGCACTGTAAAAAACTAGTACCTCCGAGGTACTAGTTTCCGGAAACCGCGGGGCATGGGCGGGCGTCTGATCACGTTTCCAGTGGTAGTTCCGGCACCCGCCCATGTCCCCTCACAAAAAGGGTTCCCCCCCCAAGTCTCCACGGATGCGCACAAGCACCCAACAGAGCATGCACACACTTTAGTTTTTAAAAAAACAACATAACCCTGTTTGCCCCGCGACCCCGCTTCTTTGCAGCGCCACAGATTGTCCTGTGATCGGCACCTCCCCCCTAACCACGGGACCTCCACGGGACGTCTGCTCGCGCAACCGCACATTATTTTGCCCCGGGGCAAACAGCCACGCTTCCCACCTGCATTTTCCGGCCCGTAAGACTATATTAACCAAATGCCCCAATAATTAAAATATATGAGCGAACAAAACTCATGGAATGGGACTTCCCTGCCATTGCTTTGTGCTAAACCCTCTGTTCCTCTTAAATTCACTCCTTATGATCAGAGACATTTTTGAAAAGCACAGAGGACAGAGTGGGGATTCTGTGGTAAGAAGAAGGAATCAACGCTCCTTCATCCATTGCTGGAAGTATCTTTCTGCCAGTAGAAAATAGTAGGTGGATACAACCCATAATCTCTGACATATAGTCTGCACCAGTCCAGTCTAATAAATGCTTCACTGTGTAATTATGCTGGGGCTTTTTAAAAATCCTGTAGCTAGGATTGCTATTTTTGATGAAATAAAATTCACTTTGGAATGAATAAATGGCATATTCTAGAGAAATCCTGGGGTATACCTGTTAGTTTTGGAGCAATTTCATTAAGATCACTCAATGAGGAAACAAGCACAGCGTGATCACGTCCCATAAACTCATCAAGGATAGATTTGCTATAGGGAGGGAAATTTCTTTTTCCAAAATTCACATTTCTTAGATATGGCCATTGATTCCACTTTTTTCTCTAATGAAAGTGGCATTTCTCTTTTATTTATCTTTATAGAGAAACCAGTGCACTTTTTTTGTAACTTCAGCTCTTGTAACTTCATGATAGGAAGGTTTGGGAACACTCTGCCTCTAAGCATCTTCAGAGTGAAATTTTGAAATTTTGCAGAACCTCCCTTTCTGACACTTCTTTCTTCAAATTTCTCTTTGATCTAAACAAATTGACTAGAAACTGACTCCAGTTTCCTAAAAAGAGGGAAAGAACTGGATTGTTTGATTTCAGGGAGAAATTAGGTTAAGAGGAATTAAGAGAATTTATCTTAATGCTAAAGCCACAGCTAATATTGCTTCCTTGATAGCCGAATAGTGTACTACTTTAAAGTACAATACTGTCTCTGCAAACACAAGTTTGTTGTACTCTCAATTTACACTTGGAGGTGTATACTTAAAACTGATTGCATTATGCATATAAAGCTGCTGGGAGTGTTAGCTAAAGTAAGAGCATTGAAAATAGCCATAAGGGATTTAATTTATCCAACTGAACTCTAGTTCCATTATGACCTAGAAGGACGATTACAGAACCAATGCTAATATGTTCCCCTTTTAATTTTAATTGGTATGTGCCTGGAATGTGGTAGTTCATATGCACCTGGAATGAGAGCGGAGTAGAGAAGGTGGTTGTAATTGATAAAAGTTGTTTGGCAAGTTATACCAATTTGCATTTTAAATCCAAATCCCTGTAAGATGTTTATTCATTCTTTCCTATACAGTACTCATGAGCACCAATCACAACAAATTAAACTCCACAGTTCTGTCAGTTATTCTGCATATTAAGCACTCACAGCTACATTATATTAACAAAAATATTTTGGGAAGCAGAATACTTCATTATATGCTCTATAGACTGAATAGATTTTTGTACAGGGAGGGTGTGGCAGATCTAAATGGAGAAAAATAATGTCTAGAAATACAACCACATATTTTTTCTGTGGATAATATTGATTGTGTTATAGGAACACTGTTCTGATATATCATCCACCACTTGTCTACAGATGTAGTTTATGTTCCATTGCGATTGATAAACATAATCCATGATAAACATGGATAAAATTTGCTCCATTGCTTACTAAGAAAGCCTAAAATTGGATGGATTTCCCTCATTCTGTTTCACAAGTGTGGGTCTTCCCAGTATTCACCTTCACCTATTTTCTCATTGTTCATGTACTATTTCTATAATTCATTTTGGAATTTTGAATAGGCAGTATGCAATATTGGGAATATGCAGGTTGTTCTTGCCTCTGCATTCTGCTTCATTGTGAATTGTTGTCCTTCAACAAAGTCATGTGTATCTATGTACATTAAGTCTATGTATAATATGTCTGTACCTGTATCTGAAGAAGTGAGCAATGACTCATGACAACTCATACCCTACAACAAATTTTGTTAGTCTTTAAGGTGCTACTGGACTTTTACTCTTTTCGACTGCTACAGACAGACTAACACGGCTACCTATCTTGATCTATCTAGATTAAGTCTATTAAAGCCTATGTATATTAAACCATAACACTTTGTTTCTGATCATGCAATTGCATTTAGGGATTGAAGTAACATTCCATGACAGATTTCGTGTTCCCCAGTATTTCAAACAACCAATTAACTAGTGTTCATCTACTTTCCCATTTAAAACTAACTTGTTAGTGCTCATGTGGATGCACATTCTAAGCCTTCTCTGGCATGCTAGTGCTGTGATATTGTAGTTGTTTGAATATGTTTATGATCTTCTGTAAACTGATTGTTTATAGGCTGCTCATTTCACTGAATCTGGACAAGATATGATATGAATTTTATTTATAATCTGCCCAACCCTCTAAAATGTAGGTTGTGCAATTCTGTGTTTTATCATGTGCTAGGAAAAAGGCTCATTGTGGAAATAAATACAACAATCTCTAGAAAGAGGTTCTGGGCGGGTGTCCCAGCCTTTGACACTCAGTGTCAATTTGCTGTCGTGACCTCAGCAGGGTATAATGACACTGAGTTCACCATTTTCTCCAGAGGAACTGATCTCTGCTACCTAAAGAACAGTTGTAATTTTGAGTGATCTCCAGCCCTCACCTGGAGATTGGCAACGATGGTTCCCCAGAAGGGAATAGTTGGTTTGGAGGGTGGAGTCTATGGCTTTGTACCTGTCCCCATGCCTCCTAAAACCTCACCCTCTCCAGGTCCATCCCTCATATCTCCAGGAATTTCCCACCTGGAGTTGGCAACCCTATCTCCTTCCCAGCCAATCATCAACCTACCTTTATTTCCCCCTCACTCTTCAGCTTTCCACCCCCCACACTCCTGCAGCCTCTCCCGTGCTCTGAAGCCCTGACTGCTATGTCACATTGGCTGTTATACGGGGGCCCCCTCAGCAGCTTATAAGGATACAGAGCCCACTACTTTCTCCAGGGGAACTGATCTCTGCCATCTGGAAAGCAGTTGTAATTCTGAGTGATCTCCAGCCCTCACCTCAGAACAGCAAACTGTTTAGAATGTTAGAGGCAAAAGCCAATCAAGTCGCATAGGCAAACGACCTCTGTCTTCTGAGGCAAAGGCCAATGTGTGTTCTGACTGGCTATGGGGGGGGGAGAGGAACATCAAACTGTTTAGAATGTTGGAGGCGAGACTCAAGCAATGCAGCCAGTGGATAGGGACAGATTCTGAGTGACACACCAGGGCGCCAACCAATTCTGGAGCGCATGGAATGTTCTAAAGAAGTGCCACCACCACTCGGATTTTATATATAAGGGAGATTGCGTTGCATTGCATTGTATTGTATTGTGTGTATGGAAAATTTTTTAACACTGTGACTTCTTACTTGACAAGCTCCAACTTTATAAAGGCTTTATAAAGATCAAAACTTCATAAAGATGCATGAACCAGCAATTATCTTGTAAATTATTATGCATTTAGAAAATGTCTGTGCTGCCCTCTCCAGAGCCCTGCTTTTGCTGTGTCAACCCCCTCAATGAAAAAATAAAATCAATATAGTATTTTAAGAAATAGTTTGGAAGGTTTTTTTAAGTTTGAGGAATCCTGTTTTTCCCCACTCTGAGTTCCTGATTAAGTCTGATCAGTACTTCCATTATTTTACTTGCCTATGTTTTGTAAGTGTGTCTTTCACCAAGAAAGTTGCATTGTAGAAAGACAGCTTGACAAGCAAAGCAGGTAGGCTTGCCAAGTCCCCCCCGGGGGGGGGAAACCCCGCCCGAGAGGCCTGTTACCCACCGCTGGCAGATCAGGCCCTGGGGGGAACCCCACCCCCAAAGCATGTGACATGCCCGGCATCAGCACGTCACCCGGAAGTGACACAATCATGTCGGGCACGTTGGGGTGTGGCCACAATCATCCAAGGGAAAACTCTATGGTTTTCCCTCAGATGATTGTGGCCTAACCCCCAACATGCCCGACATGATTGCGTCACTTCCGGGTGATGTAATTGTGGTGTGTGCATGCTTTGCGTGCACGCATGGACTCCCGGAGCAGTGCTGGACTCCCCCACTCTACATACAGTAAGGACTTGGTAACCCTGAAAGCAGGATACATTGGCTTGGATCCAGACGAGTGTTTCCATTGGGCAAGGATTCGACAACTCCTCTTCCTCCCTCCTTCAGTAGTCCAAATTACACCTCCTACTAAAAGTGGAGATTTCTGGGGGGATTTTGGCCTTCTGAGGGAGAAGGTAGAAGGAAAATGATGGTCCACAGGAAATGGTATTCTGGATCCAAACTACTGTGTTTCAAAAGAGATGGTGGATGAGTAGTTTAAAATGCTTGCATAGGAAATGCTCCCCAAGAGGCCTGAGGGGCCACATACGGAGGACCCCAAGCCCATGGTTTACCAGAACTGGAAGAGCTGGGTGTTGCGCCTGATTGAGAAGCAGCTGTATGCTCGGGGTCAGCCACTGGACCCCATGGTAGCCAAGTCCAAGCCATACTTTGTTGCAATGCCGGGTCCCACTTACCACTGGGACCCGGACGTTCCATATTGACAACTTAAATTGTCTCCTCATCCTTGTCCTCCACAGCTGCTGCCCCAGATGCCCCAGTATCCACACCAACTGCATCACTAGGCCTGCATTCAAGAGAAGACATCCGCGAAAAACCAGAAGTGGACTAGCAATGGTGGTCGCTCTCTCCGACCCGCGGAGGAGCAATTAGCCCACCAGCGACAATGGAGGGGTGCCACCTCAAGTGGCACCTCCATGGAGCTCTCGGGAAGGGCTCCAAGCCAGAGGGCTTTTGAGGGTTAGCTTCTTCGATGACTATTTGCCGGAGAATAGAGGCTTTCCTCCGCCCTGACGGTCCGGTAGCTGAGTGGCCTTCGGGCACAAGCTAGTTCGACTGGGGCAAGCGCGAGAGATCGAGCAGAATAACGATGATTGGGAGCAAGGTCTGATTGAAGACCGACAATGAACATGAGTTCTGTCTGAGTGGACTGATTGATAAGCAAATCCCCCCCATGGGAAAGCGGAGAGCAGGGAGGGATGCCTCCCATGCGCATAAAGAGTCAAGTGAAGTGAAGGGGGAGAGGGAGAGGGGGGAAGCAAACAGTGATTTGTTTTGAGAGACTTATCTGAGAGCCTGCTGCGAAACAACGAGCCCTTTGAGCCTTTGTATAATGTT
The DNA here is from genome assembly GCF_001447785.1 of Gekko japonicus. Classification (NCBI taxonomy): domain Eukaryota; kingdom Metazoa; phylum Chordata; class Lepidosauria; order Squamata; family Gekkonidae; genus Gekko; species Gekko japonicus. The sequence continues at coordinate 745,210 of NW_015168066.1, forward strand.
TTGAATTTGTAAACAAATTGGAAAAATGGTGGTGACATGAGGAAAGTTAAAACCGAAATCAGGTAGTTAGAGCCCGGGGCCAGAGGAGGGAACTGACGTCATGAAGCTGCTAGTGGATATGCTAAAGCCAGTGGTAGAGCAACTCGATGGTATTAACCAGCAGCTGACCTCATTGAATCAAAAATTCACTTTACAGCAGTGTCAGTTGGCAGAAACAGACAAGAAAGTGGAACAAGTAACAGAAAAAATAGTAGAGATGGACACTGGTAATAAAAAGATGAAGAAAAGAGTGGGAGAAATTGAAATAAGGCAAAACCTTCAAGAAAATTGCTTGTTACAGCTCCAAATGGAAAAGGCTAACATGATTCTTAGGTTCCAGTGGGTCCCTGAAACCGAAAAAGATTTGAAGGAGACACTGGCCAAGGCTATTGCTCCAGTCACAGGCTTATCAGCAGAAGAAATAGTAAAAGATATGGAGACTGTCTATAGGGCATACTCCTATTATATTAAAAAAATAGCCTCCCTGGAGAGTTTGTGGTAAGATTTGCAAGAAGACAGACCAGAGATGTCATATTAAAAGCAACTTCAGCAACCCCACTGAAACTGGGAAATACAATTATTAAGACTTTAAAAAACATTCCATTTGAAATTCGTCAAAAAAGGAAAACCTACAAGGATTTAATTTCTTTTCTCCAAACCAACGGACTTCAGTACAGGTGGGGGATCCCCGAGGGTGCCATCTTTAAAATCAATGATAAAAGAGAGAAGACTGATTCCATTTTTAAAGCCAAGGAATTCTTGAGACGCCAGCTGGGAATGGGGGAAGAATCTAAGGAGGAAGAAACCAAGTCAAGTGACTCAGCAACCTCTGGATCGGACGAGGACTCTGCGCCTGAAGCGGCTATGGGTATGACGAAAACTGTGTATGATTTTAGAGACAGAAAGCCAAAGTAAGGGCAAAAGGACTCTGAAAATTGCTCTTTGAAGAAATGAAGATGCTCAGAAAGTCTTCTCAAGATAACTAATTTACTAACATAGAAGCAGTGCAAAGCAAGAACTCTACAAGTATATTGTCTTATTAACAAATGTAATACTAACATTTAGTTTAACTGGGATATGATCTCTCACTCTTGGGTTTTTAGTTAGTGTGGGTATCTTTTCTTTATCCATAGATGTAGTCCCTTCCAATTTTTTTCTTTGTAGTTTTGTATATTGAAAAACAATAAAAATACCCCTTCGGGGGTTTCAAAAAAAAGAAAGAAAGAGAAGACAGCCGCTTAAGCACTTCCTCCCTAAACTTCCTCCTCTCGGCAGCCTGCCTGGACGAGGCTGTTACCACACCTTTTGCTTGCTCTAGAGTAGCCAACATAGCCAGTATGTTTTGATGCTCAGCAGCCTCATCCTCATCTTCCAAAGAAGAAGGAGCCCCCTCACCATCTGCCTAGAAACCATTGGCGCAGGCCCCTTCTCTTTGGACTTGCCCTGGCCCTTTTTAGAGGCCATGCTAAATGCTAAAAGTAATTAAAGACCATCTCCGTACAAGCCAGCTATTAGTCTACAGCCCAGTATAACTTCTCCCCCTCTAGCACTTCTAGGGTTTGTTGTTGTTGTTGTTGTTGTATGGCCACCAAGAAATTTTTCACAAAATTGCCACCGAAAAACAGATCTAAAATGGCTGCTGACTGAGGCAGGGAACTAATATGGCCACCCTCACAAGTTGGCTTCATCTCAAATGTCATCTCCACCAGAGGCCTGTTTGCCAGTAAGAAGACCACCCACACCTCCAATAAAAGAAGGGGTGTTGGGGGAGAAACTTCCACATGCCCCTGTACTCCTGAAGGCTAGAGGAGGGTGGGGGGAGGACAGAGAGGTGGAAATCTTAGAGCAAGGAAAAGAAGGGAGCTGTATAGAGCAGTGACAGGGCAAAGGAGTGTAGCAGGAATGAGGCACCCTTACCTCACTGACAACCAGTTCAGGCAAAGCAAAGGCCCCACAACCACCCCAACACAAAGGGACACCAATTCTTTAGCCCACACTCCTGACTAATGATCCGAACCCCTAGCGGGCTCCACAACAGTGGCTCTCAGGCTACCCCTCAAAACACTGCCACCATCAGGAGTCCTCCAGCCACATCGACGATGATGCCTCCTGTATTCCTGCCATTGCTGCCAAAATGCCACCACTGAAAAGATGTTGCCACTGCGAAGACACCGCCGCCACCACCAGATCTCTGCCATGAAGATGCCGCTGCTAGCTAGCTGCCGCCACTGCAGGCTCACCTCTGCAGCCACTGCGGGATCGCCACCGCCTGAAGCCTAAATGGTAGACCTGCTCTCCCCTCATGCTCTGAGCTGTTCCCTCTCCGAACATGAGGCGAAGACTGAGCTGGGAGGAGCGAAGCCAGACGTTAGGGAGGCACCAGCTCCACCCCCAACTGCAACCCGGCTGCACAATGCAGCCAAGACTCATCTCCTTACTAGGAGGCAAAGGCAGTCCTCCTGCAGCCAACTTTGTTGGCTGCAGGTAGGGCCGGATTTTTAAGGATGTCTAGAAAATTTTACAATATCTGATCAATTTTAAATGTCAAAATTGAGGGGAAAACCGGCATTTGCTCCTACACCCTAAAAGAAAGGTGGCTGGCAAAAAATATGGGTTTAATTAACCACAGAATTGTAACTAATTAGCTCAATCCCATCCCTTTTGTGCAAGTTCCCTAAGAGGCTACCCAAGGGGCTCGCCCGCCTTGACTCCAAGTTCAGATTAGTAATTTACTCATATCACATGTATTACAGGCTGGACACCCAAAGGTGACAAGAGATGCTAACCAGCCTCTGGTTCTGCTTAACATGTGGATTCAGGAACAGATGCCCACTCTGAGTGAGTTGCCATTCCAAGCTAAGGACCAGCCAGGTGGCAATTTCTAGACTGGGTGCTTCTCCCCATTTTAGGGTTGCTTGATGATCTAACCAGCTTGACTCTCCAAATACACACTAATCCTGCTGCTTTTTAGTGAGGTCCTAACAACTGCCCCTTCCCCCCCAGGCCCAAGTCTAAATCATGCCTATCATGGATTAACCCACTCAGACCAATCCAGGGGTGAGAGGGAAACCCTGTATTTCAGCAAAGGAAAACAAAATCCATGAGACAGTCCGTACTCTCTCTAGGATTCACAAAAGTTTGCCACCAGAATCTCTTCAAAGAGGTCCCCACCCAGCCTAAGAGCAGAGATTCTATCTCTTAGTTGGCATCTGGGACTTAACACATCAGCAACTCTAACTCAGAGGTGCACACAAATTACTCTCACAGTGGTAGCTCTGTGGTCAGCTTAGACACAAGATTTAGCCTTGGAGTTCAATTACAGCATCAGAGACAATTACAAATATGAATGATCTTTATTCAGTGCAAAGCATAGCAAGAGACTAATAGAGGATACAAAAACAATAACCTATGGCTATTTTCCCTTACTGCACATTAATAATAATCATAGTAGTCCAAGATTGTCCATTGCATAACAGTACAGGTAGGCACCAAGGGATTTTGAAGAGGAATCCCATCTTGTGCAGGTAGATATTCCAGGACTGATCAGAGATACAGATCCACAATAACAGAAGATTGGCAACCTGCAGTCAGTTCACAAAGAAACTCTTTGTTTCAAAAGTCAGAATCCCAGGAGCAAGAGAGCAAGAGCAGCAAGAGAAACTAGAGAGCTCTTCCATAAAGAACCACGGAGTTATACCTCCCCCATGCCAGTCATCATCAGCTGTGACCATCAGCCAATCATGAGCGTCAGGGGTGTGTACCAAATTGCTGGTTGCCATAGCGGCCACATCATGTGTGTGGGGATTGGCTAAGAAGTTAGAGGCCCTGCCTGCAGTCAGGTGGTCCAACTTCTAGCTTTCTCCATTGTGTACGTGACATGGCCCATGTAAGCCATACCAGAGGAGCCTTCAAGTCTGGCTCTCAGCAGAGAGGTGTTAAGGAATGTGGGTATATGGCATGATTATATGGCATGGCTATTTGGTGGCTCAGCCATCTGGTCAAGTGACAGAAATCACACTAGGCCATCTGGCCTGCAACAGGAAACAGGCACAGAATGTCATCACAGGAAGAAGGCATGAGAATTTAGAAACAATATTTCTATACAATCCCCAGCAGCACTCATACTGTGACAAAGTCAAAAATAAGCCCCTCTCCCTGTGAATGTGAACCCCCCCTCCAAATTCGGTTCAGCTGCTAAATGAATGGCTAATCTCACAGTACTACGTGAAAGGCAAGGATGATTAAAATGTTTTGCCAACAAAAAGCTGGCTAAGATGTGCAAGATGGCTTTAAATAGTCTTCCTGGCATCCCACCCTCTTGGTCAGGATGTGGACTTGCATCTTTCACATCCAACAGCTGGCATGTCTTTTTAAAAAAAAAATCAGTCCCCATCCAAAATGCACAAACCACTCCTGTATTGACTTCTCTACCCCCACTTTAATTTCCGTTGGGTGTCAGAAATCTCTGATGGTTAGGGATTTATCCCACACCCCAAAATAGCCCATGGAAACATCCTGGTTAAAAATAAAGCAATGAAAATTTCTTTGACAATTTAAAGTCCTTGTAGGACCCTTCTTCTCTCAGACACCAACAACTGCAGCAGAGACTGGCTGTAACCTTTGGATGTTTGCTTCTGGTTTTATTTTTCCCAGTTTTATTCTGCCTTTTTGGCTGCAAGTATATTGAAGGCTGTTAAATATTCCTGATAAGATTTTTGGCCCAAAGCAATAGGTTTTTGCAGTGATGGTGAAATCATTGTGCAGGTCAGAAGTCAAATTTTAGGAACGGCACAGGCTGCAGTGGCCAATGAATTATCTGATAAAATAACATAAAATGCCATAACAGAAAGGCAAGCCTTGTCTTGCAAAAGCAGTATGTTATTTCTCTGTACTTTCTTTGTGACCCTCAAAATAGACTGCTTGAAAAACATCCTGTGGGAAAGAAAGCACATTGTTTCTCACATCTCCAAAGAGGTTTTTATATTCTTCCCTGCACAGCATATGCTTTCGTATCTTTTGGAGTCAGGCTCAACAGAATATTTTAAAGTATATTTTATATTAAATGAGAAATACATTGCGAACATTTAGTACAAATAGTTTTTTCCCCCTTCTCTGGAAAAATAGTAGTAGTTTGGGCATGGGGAGAAATAAGGGTGCTGTAGTCTTAAAAACAGACAATGCAACTCTACATTTGAATGTCTTGGAAAAAGCACGGAGAGTGGCAGTGGGGTAGATGAGAAGTAGGGAAATGAAAGGCTGAGCTCTGGCACTTTCAGTATTTTTCTACCAGTCTAGCTCACTTTGAAAGCACATATCAGCTGTGCTTAAAGTACTAGACTAAGAACTTGCTAGAAGAGGAAGAGATCACACATCTTGGTTCATCCATAAAATGCAAACCACATGCTTGTTCTGCCTCAATTTGCCTGTGGGACATGTTGGAAAGGGAAAGGAGATTTAATCCTTCAAGTTCCATGGTTTCACTGTTTGAAACTGGCTCCTCTACTCTGCTATTAGCATTTTAAATGGGAAGGTAGGAATTTTTTTTTAAAAAAAATCCTTTAAAATGCTGATAGCAGAGCAAAAGATCTCATCTGAAATTGAAAAATTAGTGAAGGCACCAGTGGGTCAGGGTTCAGCTCCACTGATTCATATGTTCTGGTTTAATTTCAAAATAGCCCCCTCCCCTTATAATTTTCATGCAAGTGAACAGGTGGTATTGCCTGTCTTTTTCTCTGCAGCTAAGCAAGCAATTTTCCCTGGGGGAAAAGTGTGGCTGCTTGGTGCTTTCAGATGAAATGACAGTGACTGAGAGATCTCAAATTCTGAACCAGCTGTTCTGTCCGAAACAGAGGGTATCCTCCATTATCACAGACCTGTCATATCTTGTCTGGGCTGGTATGTGTGTGTTTACTATTGGCAATAGACAAATTTTCTGTCTTTACCTCCATCCAGATGGTCTGCAAAGCAGAGCAAAGTCTAAGCCTCTGCCTAAATTCCCCTGCCATCAAAAACCTCATAATGTCACCAGTTACACTAGCCAGATTTGTTATGCCTATGTTATGTCTATGTTAGAAAATGAGCAAGAGTTGTTCTTCTATAACTGCATGACCCTCTTCCATATACAGCTTCAAAATGGAAAAAGCAATAACGTGGATGGGAGTTGGAACAACTTCTCTAACTGCTGTTTCTGCTTCTAAAATTCAATTATTGATTCAATTATTGAGAGCTGGAACCTTGAATTGGGGTATTTTGTAGTTCTAGCAATCATTTGATTTCTGTCATATGACATCTGCTTTCAACAAATCCATCTAAATGTAATACTTATTCATGTAAGCATTAATAATTCTCACAATAACTGCAATCCTGTGGAATTTTGATCATCTTTGTGAAGTTTCAACCCATTGATATCAAATATCTTCATCCCCGTGAGGAAAAGATGTTGACACAAAAGCTAAACGGATAACGGGCATGGGATGTTTTAACCCTTTCATACCAGAATATATTTATTCTCACACGTGGAATAGCTATGCACAAAAACAGTTAACAATTTGAAAGAAAATATGTGTTAACAATAGAAAAATTTGTAATCAAGCTATTAATGTCTTATTGTTCTCCAGGGACACACATGATTTTCTTTGGTGCTCAAATTCATTTTTATAAAATGTATTCATTTCATCATACCTATTATTAAACGAATTTAGGTTATTCATTTTTTGCTTATATTGCTATCAACCAGGGTAAACCCCTCAATATAACTTTTAAAATTGTTTTCCATTGCAATTCAATGACATTTTTCGGGATTCATTTTCCTATAGGCTACAATTGTATTTTGATCCATGATTATTACATGCTACAACTCCTTAACCCCATGAGTCATTATTTTATATGCATTACATAAAATATCTGCATAGTGAGTATATACTGATTGCATCTGAAGAGTCAGGCTTCAGTCCATGAAAGCTTAGATTGGAATAAAAAATATTTTAAGATCGACAGAGAATATATAATTAATTAATCAATCCAATGTTAGATTTTAGCAAGCAATCTCCCACTGAAACACCTCCTCCCTTGCCTCTCAGACCAACACTTGAAACAGCAGGAGACAGAAATGACTGGGCTACATGCAAAATCCCATTTGGGCTAAAGCCCAGACATGATATAAGATGTCAGCCAAACACACTAGAAACTCTGTGGTAATACCATAGAGTTTCTAGAGGGCCAGCCAACACTCTTACGTCAGTCTGGGGTTTCGCCAAGTTGTGTTGTTGGCACATAGCCCAATGCCATCTCTGCTGTTGTCCCTCTCCCAGAGCTCCCTGGGATGCCAAGCTGCCAACTGGCATCTCTGCTGCTTCATAGACAAGTCTCACACTCTGAGTCAGGATAAGGCAGCTTCACATGTTTATGTGTGTTCAGGATTCTGTGATGGCCCACTGAAATCGGAATAATAATTTTCATAATACTGATTTTCATTTAGTAGGCCACACTACTTGGAAATACATGTAAAGACTGCTTGGAAATACTCCCCCCAAAAATGTCTGTATTCATACACTAGGCCCAGTTAGTCAGTAAGACATAAAAGCCCAACATTATGCATATAAAACAGACAGACAGATAGATAGATAGACAGATGGGCAGATGGATGGATAGACGGACAGACATACAGAGATTTTAGTCCAATCCAGTCCATGCTTTAAATATATGAACACTGAACAAAGAAGGTATCACATCACAGGCTTATTGATGAGAAAAAAGTTGCTTAAGTTATAACTACCCTGTTTCCCTGAAAATAAGACCTACCCAAAAAATAAGCCCTAGCAGGATTTCTATGCATTTGTAGTATAAGCCCTAGTGTGTCTTCTTAAGAAAAATAAATATAAGACAGTGTCTTATTTTCGGGGAAACACAGTAATTAATAGCAGAAAATAACATGAGCATGCCCTTTTACAAATCTCTTTATTGTACCCTTGTCAAGATCAACTATATGAACTAGTACACTGAAAAGAATCAACTTAAGAGATTTGTTATGCAATGTTACACCCTTCTAAGTCAATTTAAGTTACTGTGTTTAAAGGGATGTAACTGCTTATGATTGCACTATTGGTTACACACAAGTCTTCACGCTTAGAAAATGGTCACCATTTGAAAGACACATTTGGAAGTGACTTCCCAGTTGTGGCTGTCTCCATTGTACATATTACACAGCAGTAGCGGTGTGTAGCAGCTCACTTTGTGAATTGGGAGTTTTTTCTCCACAATGCTGCACACTGAGAGGAAAAAGTTTAAATGTGGTGTGGCAGCAATGTCCAACTTGGCTCAGTGAGCCTGAACATTCAACAGCTCTTTCACTTGAGACAACCTCTCTGGAAGCCATTCAGGACAGCCTCTACATAGCAGCTCTCCTGTGTTCCCTGTTACTCTTGTGGATGGACAAATGAGATGTATGCTATAAAAAATATAGATCTGCTAATTAGTTCTACTGTCCATGCAGTATGGTTTTTCCCACTGATATACTGAGCATATTTTAGAACATCCTCTCCTCTTTTAATAGGTGGTACAGAGATTAAATGGCAGCTGAGTTGCCTGTTGAGAACAATTAACTCAAAGCAGATGGTACTACAAATACAGCTCTTCAAGGCCTTTTCCTTGTCTAGGATTTTGGCTTTCATTGTTGATTTTGCCCCCTGGGTGTATTAAGGTCTTTACTGATAGATTTAAGATCTTGCTGACATTTGATTAAACAAACTTAATACAGAGATGGTATTAAATTTTAATATCTGTCAGCACTGAACAGTAGAGTTTATCAGATGCTTTTCACCCCAGGTCTAATGTTTTAATATCTCATCAACTCATCTACAGACACAGCAACATGAGATCCGGGTAACCCAATGCAGATGAAAGGCATCAGTGAACAACTTGTTATCACACAGTTGCCTTAAGGGCAAGAGTGGCATTGTTAATAAGTAGTGATAGTTGTAGAAGTCATTTAGTGTAAATTAAAGGCATCAGCAACACTTACACTGTAATGACAGTGAAGCAGAAAATTCTACACCCCTGGTCTCTGATCCTGCAAGGATATTTGCATGGAAGGGCAGCATTTATTTAGTTGTGGTCCAGATTTTGTGACCTCAGTTTCACTGTGCATGTACAGCAAAGGCAACAAGACATGGAGCAAGTAATAAGGATAAGTAGTAAGGACAAAATATGCCACAACAGTGTCAATTCCATTAACCTACAATAGGGACAATCTTAGTGACTGTATTACAGCCCTTCAAAGTTATCTGCAGATGTTATGTTGGAATTCCAGTCACATAAAGGACCCCACCAGCCATGAGTATCAGGAGCCAACAGATTGATCATCACGATGCACTCTGTACATGCAATTGTACTGCTTGTGAATTGATCAATGCATGGATATGCCATGTGGGTACAGCTTCCATGCCCTAACCAGAACCCTGGAAAATCATTCCATCATGTGAATGGAAGCTGCACCCATATGGAAAATCCATGCACTGGCCAATCCACACCTTATGAAATTGCATGAATCGTACTTCTGAAATGTGTGGGTGGTACAGTTATTCACTACAGTTATTCACTACAATGCATTTTCCTTGCCTAGTCTGGTAAGGAAACTATAGTCCAGTAATGGCTAGTATTACATTATTCAGGAGGGTTTTGTCGGTAGTTTAAAACTTGTTTTGCTCAATTTTATTGTATTGTGGTAAGTTAGGCTCCTCCAGGAGGACCCAAAGCAATATTGTGGGTCACAAATGGGGGAAAAATCGTGATGTAAATATGAGTATCAGGAAGCAATTGAAAATTTATAGATGTAAGAAGAGGTTCACACTGAAATGTCTCACAAAGATGATACTACAGTGTGGATGCTCTGGCAAGATAAACTAGTAAAATCTACACTGGGCAAGTCATTTAAAAACAAAAAGCTTCACAGAGAGCAATACAGGGCTGCAGTCACATACACTAAATAATCCACTTTCAGTGTACTTTCCAACTGGATTTTACTGTGTGAACTGACAAAATCCAGTTGGAAAATGCATTGAAAGTGGATTGAAAGTGGATTATTTAGTGTGTGTGAGACTACAGCCCAGATGTATTTATGTGTATGACATGGGGCATTGGCCCAAATATTGGAAGAAAAGTCTGATATCAAAATAGCAATGAAACCTTACTTTTGGGGCAATGGGTTGGCATGCATACCTTTGGTATGATAAAGATAAAATCCATTCAAACTTTCACTTAAACATAATTAGAAAAGCATTGATTAAAGTTTGGAATGTGATAAAGAAAAATAACTACAAAAAATTACCATTATGGACTTCACCAGTGGAGGCATTTACCTTACCGTCCTTAATAATAGGTAGGAAGAAAGAAACGTATGGTAATTTATTAACAAAAGAGTTAGAATTGAAATCAGATGAATTACTGGCTAAACAGGATATAGTATTGTCTTGGTGGGACAAAAATATAATATCAACTAGATACCATATGGATAAAAAAATAGGATTTTATGATAGTTTAACAGAACTAGATAAGATATGGCTATCGACGAGCGATAAGCTAATACAAAAAAATTACAAAAAATTCCTGAAAGATCTTAATCCAGAGGAAGACTTAAAAGAATCCAAGTTAAGATGGGGAAAAGAATTGGGACGTAAAATAGAAGAAAATAGTTGGATAAAGACATGGCAATCGATTAAAATATCTAGAGCAGTGCCACTTAAAGAAAATATATATAAAATGTACTACAGATGGCACTGGACACCAAATAAAATAGCAAAATGCTACCCGCAAGCCTCCAATAGATGTTGGAGATGTAAGCAAAATACAGGCACTTTCATGCATATTTGGTGGAACTGTAATAAGGTTCAAAAATTATGGAGAAAGTTGCAAAGTATATTAAATAAAAATTTAAAAATAAAGTTACCATTATTACCAGAGATATTTTTACTAAATATAATTCCGGATGGAATAAAAAAAACCCACATAGAAATATAATAATACAAATAATAACAGCGGTAAGGATTCTGATTGCAAAAAAATGGAAATCTAATATAACACCCTCAATAAAAGAAATAAAAAACAAGGTACTGGAAATAGCTGAAATGGACAGAGTAAACATGGAACTTAAACAGAAATTGGAAGAAGAGTATTGGGAAAAATGGGGAGAAATATATGAATGGCTAAAGATAAGGAAAATAAATATTGATGAGAGGTAGATTAGCTAGTATAAGGGAAAAGTAGAAAGATAGAAGCGTAAATGCATTGTTTAACTTTAATTTAATATTATGAGATATGTAATATAATATTGGATGTTGCGATGGAAAAATGTTAAGCTTAATGGAAAAAATTTATTGTTCAGTACAAATAAGGGTTAAATGATGTGACGATATTGTAAAAATTCAAATAAAAAGAATTGTAAAAAAGAAAAAGAAAAAAAGAAATATTACTTTTGGGGAAGTGGTGGATTTTTCTTTCCATTTTGAAAATGTTTAAGGCAAGTTTGCATGTATATAATTTTTTGGATTGGCTAATTCCCTCTTGAAGCTGTCCATGCTTGTAGCCACCACCACCTCCTGTGGCAGTGAATTCCATGTGTTAATCACTCTTTGGGTGAAGAAGTACTTGCTTTTATCTGTTCTAAACCGGCCACTCAGCAATTTCATGGAGTGCCCACAAGTTCTTGTATTGTGAGAAAGGGAGAAAAGTACCTCTTTCTCTACCTGCTCTATTCCATGCATAATCTTATAAACCTCAATCATGTCCCCCCTCAGCCACCGTTTCTCCAAGCTAAAGCGCCCCAAGCGCTTTAACCTTTCTTCATAGGGAAAGTGTTCCAACCCTTTTATCATTCTAGTTGCCCTTTTCTGCACTTTTTCCAAAGCTATAATAACCTTTTTAAGGTGTGGTTATCAGAACTGTACACAGTATTCGAAACGAAGTCGCACCATTGATTTATATAGGGGTATTATGATATTGGGTGATCTGTTTTCAATACCCTTCCTAATAATCCCCAGCATAGCATTGGCCTTTTTTATTGCAGTCACACACTGTCTTGACATTTTCAGCTGACCCAGCTGAGCTCTGAGAAGGAGCAGGAGCAGGAGACAGAGCTGCTAGAGGGGTGAGTGTTTTTATTTGTTTTCACCTGAGTGGATTTAGCTGAGGGTATTGTGTGGGAGAACTGTGTTTGGGAGTGTGCGGAAGGGATTAGAGTTGTTGCAGAGTCCTGGCTACTTTAGATAGGGTGAGAAAGGGTCATTGTTTGAATATAAATTGAGTGCCTGGGTGAAGGGCGAACTAAAGGGCTCAGAGTCCTGACTGCTTGAGAGAGGAAGAGGAAGGGGCATTGTTTGACTGTGATTGACTGTAATTCAGTATTTAAGAAAGCACCTTGCCAGAGGCAAGAGCCTCTGGCACGAGCCGAAGGGTGAGCTAAAGGACTCTTTGCCTGTGGCTCTTAGGATAGGGACTCATAGACTAGGGGCTCTGTAAGAAGCCCAAGAAGAGCCAGAAAGCCAAGGCCCTAGGCTCTTTGTCTTCCCCGTAAAGTAATTACGAGGAATTATGGGGCATTACGGGGGAATTACGGGGAATTACGGGGATTGACCCTCATGCTTCCTGACAGTGGTGGGGCTGCCAGATCCAGAGTGGGACATATCTAACAAGTCCCCGAGAGTCTTTTCTGTGTGCCTAACTGACTGTCTCTGCTTCTCCAGGGCAACCACCTTGGCCTCAAGGGAGCAAACATGTTCCCTGAGAGCCAGGAGCTCCTTGCACCAAGCACACACCCAAGACTTCTGTCCAGTGGGCAGATAGTCATACATGTGACACTCCGTGCAAAACACTGGATAGCCCCCAACCCCCTGCTGGCATTCTGGCTTCATAATTCTTTTAAAATAAGTAAATATAATCCCCCTTTTAAAACCCTTTGTATTTATTTGGTTTTTCTTGTTGAAGTCAAATTACTTTACGGGGAAGACAAAGAGCCTAGGGCCTTGGCTCTCTGGCTCTTCTTGGGCTTCTTACAGAGTCCCTAGTCTAAGAGTCCCTAGGCTAAGAGCCACAGGCAAAGAGTCCTTTAGCTCACCCTTCGGCTCTGCCAGAGGCTCTTGCCTCTGGCAAGGTGCTTTCTTAAATACTGAATTACAGTCAATCACAGTCAAACAATGCCCCTGTAAGGAGCAGATCTTTTTATTGGACTTTTACACATGAATAAAGTTGATATTAAAAGGACTGCTTGAAACGCTGACCAAGGACTCTGAGCTATAAGGGGTCAAAGAAAGGCTAAAGGAGACAGAAAAACAGCTGAAGTATTAACCAGCTAAGACAAACATCGACCCAGGAAAGAGGCCCCTAGTTATCTACATGTTAAGCTTGAAGAAGCAACTAAACAATGAGTTTCTAGGATGAGCCCAGACATGATGTCTCCAAGATGGCAAGTTTGACCCTGAAGATCAACCCTCCCAGAAGATTTATCACACATAGTATCTGTTGTTTACTTGACATGCTGACCCTACAGATGACCTCTGCTGACGCTGTTCCACGTGACTTCGGCTTCTATCTAAGCACCACCTTACTAGTTAATTAATATTATGAAAATTGACACGATAGCCAATCACAGACATGTTGGGAAGGGCTCTATGATAATGAGGTTAAGCCGTTCCCCTCCCTTCTCAAGACAAGAAGAGTTTAAAATAGAGAACACGGAACTGCCAGATAGCTTTTTCTTCTCTTACTTTGCTTTCTTTCCTCTAATACACACTGGTCTATATCCTAGTCTGTAGCTATAGTTAGCCTCACATGTCTCTAACAGGTTTAGAGTCATGTGTTCTTTCTCTCTCTTTCGCTCTTTTTCACTCTTTCTGCCATTGCCCATTGCTGGAAGCTTTAGGAGCTGGAAATTCATCTGAGGTAAATATACTCTACAAGAAACAACATTATTTCCTGATTGTGCTGTAATAATTCTATCTGATGTTCTTAGTTCTTGAATGTGTATATGGTTTTATTATTATCCCCTGTTTGAATGATTAATGTTCAGTAAAGGATTGTTATTTTGCTTCAAGTTCTCGTCTCTTTATTAAAGCGTCATTGCACAGCATCACCCTTTGTATACAATTGACTGGTAACCCAGATAATAATAAGGCTAATCATCTCTCATAAAGAGCGATTGGGCTAACACCCCTTCCTCTCCCTCTCTCAAGCAGCCAGGACTCTTCAACAACTCTAAGCGCTTTCACACACTCCCAAACACAGTCCTCTCACACAATATCCTCAGCTGAATCCCCTCAGCTTAAAGCAAGTAAAAAAACACTAACCCCTCTAGCAGCTCTGTCTCCTGCTCCTGCTCAGAGCTCCAAATCACAAAGCAGGAGCAGGGTTGATCAAGCCAGGGTCAGGAGCCAGAGGTAGGTAGCAGGAACAAGGTCTTGGAACCAGGAGGTGGAGAGCGGCAAGGCGTCACGGTGTAATGACAAGTTTGCTTCCACAAGGGAGCCATCTTAGAGCCTGAAGCTAAATAGCCCTCTGCTGCTGTTTCCAATTAGCTCAGCGGCACCGGCAGCCAAGCATCTATTAATACTCAGGACTGACAGCTCGGCTGCGAAGCAGACTCGGCTGTGAAGCAGAGTGTCTCCTTGGTGCTAAGTCTTACCGGAGCCTGTCTCATAAGTGCACAACTCTTGGGGGCGAATCGGAAGGGCTGTCCGTCTGTGTCTGCTGCTTGTCAGCCGTCTCTGAGCCAGGTGCCAGTGCAGGCTGTGATGGTAAATTGCCGCTCTCTGCAGCTTCAGAGGAGCCTGCTGTGGGTTTAGCTGGAGCTGGCAACGACCCTTCCTCAGCACCCATGGCACTACAGCCCAGGGCTTTTGGCAGGGTCCACTGCTACCAGCTTCCCAACATGCCTCCCAACATACCCTTATTGCTCACTTGTGGGTACTCCCCCCAATCATGCTCCCAGCTGCACACACTGCTCAGTGCCAACATGGAAAGGGCTGTGGTCAGTTTAGATGGCCCTGAGTATGGGCAGTGGGAGGGCTTGTGAGCAGGAAAGGGGAAGGACGCAAAGGCAAGTACATGGATGAATGGACAGGAAGCTTCCCCTGGGAACTCCCTGCCCAGGGCCCATCAAACCAGACCTGAAAAAGCATGAAGGAGGTTTGGTAAGATATCTGGAGGAGTTAGTGCAATTGAATACTGCAAGTTGAATACACACAGAGAGAGCTTCCTTATACTGAGTCAGACAACTAGTCTAACAAGTTAAGAGCCACCTGCTTTCCAGGGTCTCAGAATGAGGTCTTTTCCATCACCTGCTACCTGACCCTTTTAAATGAAGATGCCAGGATTGAATCTGAGAACTGCATGGAAAGCAGCTACCACTGAGCCATGACCCTTCCCCAAAGTTGAAGTTGTTTTTCTACAGCTTGCTTACTGATCAGATATCCAGTCAAATGTCCAAGTTTAAATATGTTGTATCTCCACTTTTGTGTTTGTTAAGATGGGCTACTCTTGAAAATATAAATGACCTCAATTTGCAATATATGACAGACATTTATACAACTTATTTAATCAGATCAGCTTTGATGGAATTCACATTCTGTTCATGGCTATCCTCACACACAAATCATTCTTACAATTTGTCATCCATGCCAGATCCAGGAATAATTTATATGGAAAAAGGGATGTCAGATGTATGCAGAATCATGTGAACGTACTTTCCTGACAGATAAATGGCACTAGCTTGAGGTTACCTACTGGGGTAAACGTTTCTAGAATCCAGAATCTGGGACACAATATTGAAGATTATCTCTAAATCTCTGAAGTGTTGTTGAAAATAACTTCCTTGGCATAGAACAGGTATTGTTTCTCAGGAAAAGCTCAGCAGAAACTAAAATTAAAGAAAAAATAAAGAATCCAACAAATCTGGTTTTGTATAAGAGAAATAAAGCCTATTAGTGCTGCTTTATGGCATCATCTGCCAATTTGTTAGGAATACAATTGCTCTGATGAACACATGGTTATCTCTTGGCATTCTCTATCCCATTTTTATTCTCCATTTCATCTGTGGAGCTCAGGACTGTGGACATGATTCTCCCTTCTCCATTTTATCCACACACAAATCTTGTGAGGTGGTTTAGGCTATGAGAGTGTGACTTGTCCCTCAGTAATAATGTCCCTCAGTGTGAGATTTTAATCCTGCTCTCCCATGCCCTAGCCAAACACCCTAACAGTTATTCTGTATTGAGGTATATGAACATATCACAGGGCTTGCAAAGCTCAGCTGTAGGGCATTTGTAAAATGTTTCTTGTCTTGATGTCACAGACCATGGTGGTGAAAGGTGGGTATCTAATGACTGCTCTGTATGCTTTTTGTGTACAGCACAGATTTAATACATCCTAAACAGATCCTACAAAAAATGTCTAATGCTACTTTTGTACCAATACCCAAAGTGAAGAGACAGGACACGAAATATACAGGTTCAACTATTTATAATTGGTGCTTTGACCTGGACGGCCCAGGCTAGCTCGATCTCATCAGACTTTGGAAGCTAAGTAAGGTTAGCCCTGGTTAGTATTTGGATGGGAGATCGCCAAAGAAGCCCAGGCTTGTTACTCAGAGGCAGCCAATGGCAAACCCCATCTGTTTGCCTCTTGCCTTGGTAATCCTACAGGGTCACCATAAGTCTTCTGGGACTTGACAGCACTTTCCACCACCTGTTATAATTAACAGCTGATACACCTTAACTTGAAATGGAAATAGCTGTCAATAAGCAGCCTACTGCAGCTACCAAAGTTGTGAGCATCACTTTTGCTTCAAACTTGGCCAGAATTACCATTAATTCCCACTTTCTCCCAGTGTACATATAAACAGTTTGAGATGGGTTAAGAATTATCTTCATGCCCACCACCACCATGTGCCTCTCCAGCAGCAAAGGGCTTGATTGATGTGACCCTCCCCAACACACCTAGCCACTTAAACCAATGATATCCTAGCTTGGAAATGGCCCTTCATCCACAAATCCTTGCCAGTTAGCTATAGCTATCACCGTAATAACTTGTACTGTAATAATCTGTATTATTTCTGAGTCAGTCAAAAGAGCCAGTTTGGTGTCATGGTTAGAGTATGATACTAGATCTGAAATCCCCACTCTGCCATGGATGTTTGCTGGGCTACCTTGAAGCGACTCATTCATTCTCAGCCTAGGCTGCCTCACAGGGTTGTTGTTAGTGTAAAATGAGAATACAAGAAAAATGTACACTACTTTGGATCCCCACTGAGAAGAAAGATGGGGTATAAATGAAGTAATTAGATAAACAAATAAAACACTAGGCCAACTTATGCCTTATATCACCACTCTTTGCAATAATATAACGGGGGGGGGGACTACTTTCCAAAGCAATCTGAACAGGATCCCCCAAATTTCTACTGTGACCCAAAGGCAACCAGCTAGTGTCATGTTATTTGATAGGAAGAGTAGGTGGGCCAGCTAACAGCAAAAGCCTGCAATGGACAATGAAAATCCACTTAAATAGCCCCTCCCGTCCCTAAGAGGAGGAAAAAGAAAATGGGAAGGACATATTTGCTAACTGTAACATCTTGGTGGATGGGGAAGGGAGCATGGTATAGCCTGATCTCACCAGATCTTAGAAGTTAAGCAGGGTTGGTACTTGAAAAGGAGTCCACCAAGGAAGACTCTGCAAAGGAAGCCAATCACAAACCACCTCTGCTTCTCACATGAAAGCTCCTTGCTGGGGCCACCAAAAGTCGGTTGCAACTTGACAACACTTACATACATACCTGCAGAGGTCATTTCGGGGGGGGAACGCGGGGGAATGCAGTTCCCCCGGGTGAGGTGCAGGGGGCGGGGCACATGACGAAGCCCTGCCCCCTGCTTCCGGCCGCCCCGCTTCCAGCCCTCATTCAGCCAGGAGAAGGCAGGAGAAGAGGGAGGGTAAGTTGCTTCCTCCCCGCCTCTCCCCACCCCTGCCTGCCTGGGGCCAGGGAGGGCCTTGGCCTCGCACTCCGGCTGGCCTTGCAGGTCCACCGCCGGGCCCCTGATGTCAGGGGGTGTGGCATATGCTAATGAGTTATGCTAATGAGTTCCCCTAGCTCTTTTTCTACGAAATGACCCCTGCATACCTGACACCTTGGAAGTGTTTGCTCTGTCTTTCCTGTTGCTGCTGTATAATTTGGGCAAGGACAGAGGCTGTTGGTTCTTTGACTGTTAATTCATGGCTTGCAGCCTCTGCCTTTGGATGACCCAGCCACTGGAACCAGGATTGAACCATGACAGGGTATGTTGTTTTCTTCGTTCATTGGTTCATTTATATTTGTCACTCTTGTGCTCAACAGCACCTCAGGGTGCAGAGGCACCTGTTAAGCAGTGTTCCCCTTTTTGCCCATCCTCATCCTCAGCTGCTGTGAGTCCTATATTTATGCTTCCTGACACACACACACACACACACATGGAGCTAAAGAGTGCTGTCCATTTAATTTGCACCTGCAGTCCTTTCACTAGGTCTGGAACCTGGTTGCTGGTCTTGCCTCACCCAGGGAGCAGTTCTCTTAGTTGCCAGGTCCTCCTGGTCTCCAGGGCCTATGCACTCCCTGAGAGTTGTCTCTGCTTCTCTCTTGCATGAGCTGCCTGCATGTAAGTTTTTTCTTGTCCTTCCTCTGGCTGCCTTCCTTCACTGCAGTCCTTCCTCCCCTCTGTCAGCTGGGCCTCCCTTTTTATCAGGTCCAGCCTGGGGAAGAAGAAGCTGCCCTACCTGCTGCAATCCTGTCCTGCCCCTACCCTGGCTGTGTTAAAACTCCTTCACAGTATTCCTGATTCTTATAAGCCGTTTTAGATCCATTCTAGGAGATGTTGGCTGGGCAACACAAGGCAAAAACAATCAGAATGTTCTCATGCTAAGGGCTGGCATTAAGCTAAACCCCAGCCTCATGCCCTAGGAATTCAATTCCAAAGTAAAGGACTCCTGTCAGTTCAAGCCCCACACTGGTGTGATCTGCCAGTCCTTGTCCCCAGCTCGCCATCCACCCAGCGGTTCGAAAGCTCCAGCGAGTAGATAAAATGGGTACCACTCCTTAGAGAGAATGGGCACACAAACCCCCCCCAGTGGGGGTTGTGTTAGCCGATCGGAGGGTCTGTGTGTAAGCTCCGTAAGCCGAAGAAGATCTATGCAGTGTTGAAGAAAAAGGCTGCAATAAGCCATTCGGCCAGACGGTGGCAGTGGTGTGCTGTGACTGAGACAATGCTGACGACATCAAGCGACGCCAAAGGAGTGCTGCCGAAGGAGTGCTGGACCTTACAGCGGACCATATTTTGATGACTGCAAAAATGTGTGCGATTTAAATGATATATGTTGTCCTCCCTTACCCCCAGCATTGTTAGTCCCATGTGAATTTCATGAGTAACTGTAAATCGCTCAGAGCCGGCAGCTCTGCATGGATTGAGCGATCAATAAATGGAAAGATTATTATTATTATATTATTATTAAAGTCAAATACCAATGGGGGGTATCACACAGGGATGGGGGGGGGTAAAGATACAGGATTATCACACCCAGAATCTAGAAAGAAATCCAGGTACCTTATTACTGAAAGAAAATAAATCCACAGGTCAAAACACTCTTCCTGGGTCATGTGGTTAAATCAATGCAGAATACACTTTCACATTTCTCCAACAATGAGGTGATAAATGGAACCCATAGATCCTGCCCTACTCATCTTCAAGCCCTGAGAGCACAATCCTCAGACTCCATTCTTGCTTTCCCTGAATTTCCCGACACCCACTTTTCCTTACTATCCCCAAAGGTGGTGATGGGGCACACCAAATAGTATTGCCAGGGTGATCTTGAACAGGAATTCATGTGGGATGGCTATGCAGTGAGTGGGGGATGCTTCAGGGTGGGAATAAAGTATCAAAACATGAAGGAGGAGGAGTAATAATATTGGGAGTACTTGGACACAATGTCCCATACTTTTCTCTTAACCACTAGAAAGCTTGTATGACCCTCCATCAACCAAATTAATATAGTAGATTTACAATAAAAGAAGAAAGGAAATAAAAAGGGGGGGGGAAGATCACTTGAATGGCCCTCCCTGAAATGTATGTATTTCATATACAAGTATAGATTGAATTATTGACCTGGTCGTTATTTTATTTATTTATTTAGAATATATCTATGCTGCCTCTTCAAAGTACCTGCTCAAGGTGGCTTGCAATTAAAAAGTACAGTGTAAAACATGAGCCATTACACATAAGCAGCATAAAAACTATCTATAAAACATGGCAGAGCATTAAAAAGCTGATAAGATAAATCCCTAATTAAAAGTAATGAGGAGGTATGTGTAATAAACAATTTAAATGTCCCCAAACTGCTAAAATATTGATACAGAATATGTATTCCATAAGCATCTTTGTAAGGCTCCAGTGTTCTCAGTTATATGCTTGATTCTATAGAGTTAAAGCAAAGAGTTGCAGAGCTTCTCTTTCCTTCTTTCCAAGCAGATGGAAAGCTGATAATAACTCTGTCTTTGAGACATTAAGAGACAGTTTATTGCAATTTAGCCACCCCTGAATCTCCATCAAACACTTCTGAAGTGCAAAAATAGGATTTATCAAGATAGTATCAGTGTAAAATGGCAATAAATCCGTATGTAGTCTGCATAACAATGATATTAAAAGGCATTTGGGGTATTAATGTCAATCAGTGTAACCAGAGATAGGGAGACTGATGCAGAAGTAAATTGTCAAGGCAGAGCACAGGAGTGACACACACAAATCCTGTTAGTAATAATCAGTAACATTTGCATGATTATCTCTTAGGACTTACATACTCTTCTAACTTGTCCTCAAGCATAGAAAGATATGAAAGCATAACAATCACAAAGAATAGCACCACAAACATAACAATAGGGTTATATAAAATATAAGAATAGAGCCCGGATAAACAAATTGGATCCAGCTAGCTTTCACTTAATCTCACCCAATTCCTTCCCTTGCAAAATGCCAATATAATCTTCCGTATATGATGACATAATCTTAAACATTTAATTGTCATTTTCTAAATGTAATTTTAAGTATATCCAAGATTGGGCCCTAGCCATTCCTCAGACAAATAATACAAAATGCACAAATCAGGCTGTTATTTAGAAATAAACACTGTGTTTTGAAAAGTACTCTTACTATTTGGTATTCGCCTATAGGAGCTGCGGTGGCTCAAGTGGTTAAGACGCTGAACTGCAGGCTGTGGAAGGTCAGTAGTTCAGCAGTTCAAGACCCGGGTGCCGCAAGATGGGGTGAGCTCCTGTCTCTACTTCCAGCTCCTGCCAACCTAGCAGTTCGAAAGCAAGAAATTGCAAGTAGATAAATAGGGACCACTTCGGTGGGAAGGTAACAGCGTTCTGTGCACCTTGGTGTTTAGTCATGCCGGCCACATGACCACGGAAACGTCTTCGGACAGCGCTGGCTCTTCGGCTTTGAAACGGAGATGAGCACCGCAAGGGAACCTTTACCTTTAAATCTGTTTTATTGATGTTATTGCACACATGTAAATTTTCTCATGGCCTTATGGAAACTGTAGTACACCCCCTCCCATATCATTTGATTAACTGACCCAACTATCATGACCTGGGCAAAAATCTTTTCCATCTACTGTGCCATGAGGCAGAAGAAAATGAAACTCCTCTAGCACAGCTCTTTCACAGCTACAAAAGTGTTTGGCAGCTACTCAAGTCAGATGGTGACAAAACTAGGATGTCTGAGACTTCTCTCACAGATGAGCGTGGCTGTCAAAAATTGCATGTTTATGCATTTAAGGTAAAGGTAAAGGTTCCCTTGCTCGAAAGCCAGTCGAATCCGACTCTAGGGTTGCGGTGCTCATCTCCGTTTCACAGCCGAAGAGCCAGCGCTGTCCGAAGACGTTTCCGTGGTCATGTGGCCGGCATGACTAAACACCAAGGCGCACGGAACGCTGTTACCTTCCCACCAAAGTGGTACCTATTTATCTACTTGCAATTTCTTGCTTTCGAACTGCTAGGTTGGCAGGAGCTGGAACTAGAGATGGGAGCTCACTCCGTCATGCGGCACCCGGGTCTTGAACTGCTGAACTACTGACCTTCCACAGCCTGCAGTTCAGCATCTTAACCACTTGAGCCACCGCAGCTCCTGTTTATGCATTTATTGAAACATAATTATAACATTGAAACATTTATATCCCATATTTCCTCATAGTTCAAGGTGGCTTACAATAATAGTCAAAAACAATTTTCAGTTTAAAAACAACAAAATAATTACACCACCCCCCCCGGATCTCTCCCCTCTCCTTCTTGTAAAAGATGCCGGCTAACTCAGACTCCCTCAAAAGCCCTGGCAAACCGGCAGGCTTTGCGGCACCTCCTGAATATCTGCCAAACGTGTTCATTGCAAAGCTCATAGCATCCCTGGTGAGAATCCAAGCACAAACAGAAAGCCCTTCTGAACTGAGTCACCACCCCTGGACTGCAAGGAGGTCAAATCAGTCAATCCTAAACAATGCCGAACTTGGTTCCTTATTCATTCCTTATTCCTTATTCATCCAAAAAGAGTGAGGAGAGTTTGAAAGCTCTGAACCCCAAAATAAGATTTGGACCCCCAAACTTCATGTTCAGTGAACTCTCCCCTTCAAGGCAATATATGCTGTGTCCTGGTTCAAAGCGTGGTTCTTGTGTCAGCTGCTCCAAAGTGAGGTGCCCCCAGGGAAGTCACACAAGCAGACACTGGGGCCAAGCTGTACCCCAAAACAATTTTTGGACCACCCCAAAGGACTCATCCCTCACTGTTTTTGGATGAATAAGGAATAAGGAATGAATAAGGAACTGGGAATAAGGAACCAACTTCAGCCTCGTCAGTCCTAAAGGAAATCAACCCTGCCTGTTCCCTGGAAGGCCAGATACTGAAGCTGAAGCTCAAATACTTTGGCCACCAAATGAGAAGGGAGCACTCACTGGAGAAGACCCTGATGCCAAGAATGATTGAAGGTAAAAAAAGAAGGGGACAGCAAAGGATGAGATGGTTAGACAGTGTCATAGATGCAACGAACATGAAATTGAGCAAACCCCAGAGGACAGTGGAAGACAGGAGGGCCTGGCATGATGTGGTCCATGGGTTCATGAAGAGTCAGACTTGACTGTGTGACTGAACAACAACAACAACAGAATACATGTCACATCCCAAGCCAATTAGATTGCGATTCGTCACAGACAGATGAGCTATTCATAGCAGATCATGGTGTGGCTCAATTTGCCACAGCCCCATTAAAAGTAGGCTTGAGATATAATTAGCTCATGGCAAATCTGTGTAGTCAATCATGAGATAGTGGCAAGCTGCTTTATTCAGCTGCACCCTCTCATCAACAGTACTTTTGCTGCAGCTGAGGATGGAGAAGGAGCTCTTCACCTTTTGGACCTGCAATAAAAGTTTGACGTTGGGTTTTTCCGCATTCTCACTTTCCTTGCTTGTGTGTTCCTTTTGCTTCTGGGTTGTTGTTGTTTTTTTCTGTTCCACAAATGTTTTGCTCCCTCTAGTGGTTGATTCAATATTACATCACTTTCTATCTGGGATAAAAACCTGAAGTTTGAATCTGCAGGGAGATGTGATGTATATAAAATGATGTAATATTGAACTGACTTCTAGAGGGAGCAAAATACATGTTGAACAGAAATATGAATTTTCCCACATAGTTTGGTGTGTGTGTGTTTGTGGGAGGGAATAGGAGTGATCAGGAGCTTGTGGCTATCTCTGATATTTTCATCAGTATGTTCTGGTATCAATCTCAGCCTTAGCAAGAATTCTTTCTGATTTAATTCTAAAAGTGCCAGACTGTCTTGGATTCTTTCCATTTCTTTCTTATGCATCTGTGATTTACATTCCAAAATATCCACTTTATGAGAAATCTGCTTTACATGTCCAGAAATTTGCATTAACGGTCTAATATTTTTAACATTTTGGGTTAATTTCTTGTCCATCTTTTCAAGTTTATTTTCAGCACATCTTCCCACCATTTCCAATTTACTAAGCACCTGATCAAACGAGCTTATGCAAGAGCTCAGCTGTCATAGGTTTACCAGGTGGCAAGTCTATAAAGCCTGCTCTTGTTCTGGGGATCACCATAGTAAAGTCAAGTCCACAACCTAATTTAAAGTCTAGAAGCAAACACTTTCCAGTGTGAAAAAAGAAGAGAGAGAAAAACCCAATCTCCAAACTATTCTTGCCTGGCAGACTAGACTAAAGAAGGAACAATCCCCTTGGTAACAACAGTTCATCAGTTAGTTCATTTATAAATATCCACCAACTGGGGACATCATCCAACTGTGCCATATATTTCCACTTTTGTCTCTTTTGTTTATTTTCTTCTGGCCAAATAGATCCCCATGGTAATGACATATCAGCAATTAAATCATAAACTTATGAATGTCCATTCAATTAAAAATCTCTTGGAAAACTAGTGAGATGCCACACAGTTCCACAGCTATGCAACTTTATCCAAACACAGATTTGTAAAAGAAAAAAAAATTATAACTGTTTCCCTGGTCCATTTTCAAATTTTCTTAATAGTATTTTCTTCTTAATAAGCTTTTTGCATCAGAGTCTTAAAAAATCAATTCTTTATCAATCTTTCTATCTAGTACTGCTCATATGGCTAATACCATAAGCAGAAATTAGAACCAAAAAACATTTTTAAAGATCTTGGTGTTATTTCTCTTATATTTGATTATTGCACCTATGAATTTTGCCACTGAGAGGATAACATGATCATTTGTATTTGATAGTAGCCATGACACCTGGGCTTGCACATTTAGCAATTCCATATCTTTAAGTAACGGGGTGACTAAATTAACCCTCAACTTGTTGAATATAGGGCACTCCATAATCATATGTTCAATGTTTTTGATTGTATCATATGAGCATCTGCATGTTCTATTAGAGTATGATACTCTATTATATCTGCCCTCCAAAACCGCTGAGGGAAGAACATTCAGTCTTGCCAAAGTAAAAATTCTTTATCAATCTTATCAAATTGTAAAGGGTTGTAAGAGAGAAGTTAATCTTTTCTCACCCATGGCTCCATGAGACAGGCTCCTTAGTCGAAGATGAAAGTCACTCCTCATCAATTGTAGTAAATCATTCCTTTGAAGGCAAGATGTAAGGATGGGTCAGGCTTTGTCCTCCTGAGGGGAATATCACCATGGCTGCAAGCTTGATTGTAAATCTCCCATCTCCAGCGCTCCCTTGGGGGGCAACCTCATTGATGGCTTCAGAGAGACAGAGATTCCATTCCTCTATCAGCTCATCTAATGAGGTGCCAGAAGGCATTGGATCCTGCAGAGCATTCTGGAAACCAATTGGATCCATTAGTCTCCATGGGTGAGCATAAATTATCTCACTGCCTAGACAAGGGGAGGTAGGAACACCCAGCTGGGGCATCAGAACCAAGTGGTCAGACCATGGCACTTCCTCCCTTGAAGTCAGATCCACTTCTATACCCATACGAAAAATCAAGTCCAATGTGTGGCCTGCTTGATGTGTGGGGCCTGATGCAAATTGGGTGAACCACAGTGCTGCCATAGAAGATACCAGGTCTGAAGCCTGACTGGAGGTCACAGCCTCATCGACATGGACGTTGAAGTCCCCAATAATTACGAGTCTTGGGAATTCCAAGGCCCACCCGGCTATGGCCTCCAAGAGACCCAGCAGGCTGTTGGCTGGTGTGCTAGGAGGTTGGTGCACCAAGCAGACAGCTAAGTTCACCTCAGTATCCCACGCCAGGCCTACACTTTGGAGATGGGCAGTGGTTTGAAGGAGAAATCCTCCTAGACAAGTAAGGCTATCCTGCTCCCAAGTTTGGGACTGACAAAGGAACAAGAAACCAGAGGAGGGGCAGTTCTTGCAGGGCGATAGTCATGTAAGCCAGATCCACATTTTGTACTATTAGGTAATCCTGTCACATTCTGGTCTTATTATTAATGGATCTGGCATTGCACAACGTCAGTGTCGAAGTGAAGTTTAAAGTCCTAGCCATCACAACAAGGTGTCTAATATCTTAGTCTCCTTCCTTCCTAGGACCTTATATCTTAGTCTCCTTCCTTCCCAGGACCTTCTCCCACCACCATACCTCCCTCTGCCCCTGATCACTGGGATCCCCAGCCCTGTGCTGGCACCCTGAATGTTGTTACTTAATTCCATTCTCTAATTCTCTGCTCCACCCCTACCTACTCCAACAACCCAGAGTACACCAAATTAAATTTCTCATAACAAACAGTGGTCCAAAATTTCAGTCCTCCCTTGAATTATATTGTGTATCAAATCAAACTAAGCTTACCAACCTCCAGGAGCCTGGAGTTCTTCTGTAATTACAACTGATCAGCAAAATACAGAGATCAGTTCCCCTGGAGGAAATGACAGCTTTAGAGGGCTTACTTTATGACACTACATCCCTGATGAACTCCTTCACCTCCCCAAACTCTGCTATCCTCAGACACCATTTATTTATTTATTTGAATTTTTACCCCGCCCTCCCAGCCAGAGCCGGCTCAGGGCAGCTTACATAAAACAGATAATTACATTAAAACATAAATTACAATTAAAACAATTCTAAAACCATAATAAAGTGCTAGTAATCGTCGGTAATCGTTGTTGTCCATAAACGGTAGCAGCCATCATACACAGTTCTCAGCTCACAGTGTTTGTTTTAGTTGTTCCTGCAGAACTTGGTGTTCTTTAGGCTGTTGGTGGCAGTTTCTGGAATCCAGGACCCTCTCCCATTCCACCATCCAATGTTCTTCATTGGTGGTGTTGGTGGCAGCGGCTCCCAAAAGCCTTGTGGAAGAGCTCTGTTTTACGGGCCCTGCAGAACTGTAAAAGTTCCCACAGGGCCCTGATCTCCTCCCAGCGCTCATTCTACCAGGTTGGGGCCACCACCATGCCCAAATCTCCAGGAATTTCACAAGTCAAGTTGGTTACCCTAGCTTAAACTACATAATATTAAATTAACATTTGGTTTCTTTTTGTATTTATCTAGTATTTCCCATAGTTCATTAAGGGATTACCATCCACCTTTTTTAATTAGGGTCTGAAAACATCTAAAATAACCCTTTTATCTATTTAATTATTAATTTAAACATTGAGTTCCTGAATTTTTGGTCACAATCTTTTCTCAAAGTGGTTTATAGAGTAACAACCAATTAGGGAATCTATATTAAAGACTGACAACCAACAATCTAAAATAACCAACATTTAAAGAATTAAACATGCATCAATGGAATACAGCTCAGCATAAACAGCCAGATAGATCAGTTGTTCAAAACAGCTGGGATAGGAGGCAGAGGATTACATCTAGCACTAAATAATAATTAATAATTCTCATATAACATTGTGTGTAGTATAGCCAAAAGATCCTAAAACTGTTTGGCAGCCTAAAGTTCTAGCTTTTTAGTGTTAGGCACAACTAGGTGGCGAGCTAGATTTATTTTTGGGCAGAGAGAGCTCTGACTTTGAAAGAGTTGTGACTGACTCAAGGTCACTCAGCTGGCTTCATGTGGAAGAATGTGGAATTGAGCCTGGGATGTGTGGAATCTAGCACTGTTGGTTGTTCTTACTGTTGCAACAGTGCAAGCTCAAAACACTTCTAAGAAGACTGACAACACCATTTTTTATATGGAACTCTTTGTCCATGGGTTTTAGAAGGACAAAACAGATTGGATCGATCAGAGTGGAGCTTGGTGAGTCTATACAGAGAAATCCCACACCAGTCTGTTATTTGCTGGCCAAAACTAAATCACCTACTCTTGCTTTATAACCCTACTAGCAGTAAAGCCCGTTGTGGAAATAAATACAACGAGATCTAGAAAGAGGCTCTGGGGCAGTGCTCTGGCTTTGGGCAAACAGTGTCATTTTGCTGTGGTGACCTCAGCAGGGTATAATGGCAGAGTCCACTGTTTTCTCCAGAGGAACTGATCTCTGCTCCCTGAAGAGCAGTTGTAATTTTGAGTGATCTGTAGCCCTCACCTGGAAATTGGCAACAATTGTTACCCAGGACGAAATGGCTGGTTTGGAGGGTGGAGTCTATGGCATTCTACCTGTCTGATGTCCCACCCCTCCGCAAACCCCACCCTCTCCAGGCTCCACCCCTCAAATCCCCAGGAATTTGCCAGCCTGGAGTTGGCAACCCCATCTCCTTTGCAGCTAACCATCAACCTACCATTATCTGCCCCTTTGACTTCAGCTGACTTCCGCCCTCCCTTCTGCAGAGCAATTGTAATTTTGAGTGGTCTCCAGCCCTCACCTGGAGATTGGCAACAATGGTTCCCCATGAGGGACTGAGTGGTTTGGAGGGTGGAGTCTATGGCATTGTACCTGTCTGAGGTCCCACCCCTCCTCAAACCTCACCCTCTTCAGGCTCCATCCCTCAAATCTCCAGGAATTTCCCATCGGGAGTTGGCAACCCTATCAGGATTGGCCCCAATATGTTTTCTCCCAAAGGGCAAAGTAGGTGACTGGACCAAACTTAGTTGCCTACCAACAGGCACTGAGGGGAAAGTAGGGTTGCCAGCTATAAGGAGGGAAATACCTGGAGTTTTGGGGGGTGGATTCTGTAGAGGGCAGCATGGGGGGGGGCGGAAGGACTCAGCAGGTATAATGTCATAGGGTCTACCCTCCAAAGCAGCCATTTTCTCCAGGGGAAACTGATCTCTGTCATCTGGAGATCAATTGTAGCAGTGGGAGATCTCCAGGTCCCACCTGGAGATTGGCAACCCTAGGGGAAAGTCAGCTGCACAGCAGGGGGTTGAAGAGAATGGTTTGATGGGTGCTGGGCCAAGATTGGCAACAATAGTTACCCAGGAGCAAATAGCTGGGTTGGAGGGTGGAGTCTATGGCACTGTAACCTGTCTGATGTCCCCCTCTCCGGCCTCCACTCCTCAAATCTCCAGGATTTTCCATACCTAAAGCTGGCAACTTTATCTCCTCCCCTCTCAGTAGCCTCTTATTTTGCCTTAAATTGGTTTTGATGCCAGCAGAGTGAGAAAATGCCAGAGGCTCTGGGTGGGTGCCTCATCGTAAATGCACCAAACAATTCCTAAAGATTTGCCAAAACACTACTCTGTCGACAAATTGCAGCACTTTGAATTAGCACCAGAGCTTTAAGAGCTCTCCAGCTGTCACCTGGAGACTGGCAACAGCTTGTTTGGAGGGTGGGGAGTATGGCATTGTATCTGTCTGAGGTCCTCCTCTTTCTCTTCCTCCTCCTCCTCCTCAGACCCCACCCTCAGCAGGCTTCATTCCTAAACTAGGTGTGGAATGGAGTGAAGTCCAATCAGCTTCCATATGCAAAAGACCTTGAAGGTTCCATATGCAACTGACATTCCAACTGCCTTGCGGGGAGGGGGGTGAGTTTGAGGTGTGGAATGCAGTGAAGTCCAATCAGCTTCCATATGCAAAAGACCTTGAAACGCTGGGCGGGACTGCACAAAGCAGCCAGTCAACCCAGCCAGCGTCTTCTGACTGACAGTTCAAGCGTTCATACACTAAAGGGGCCAAATTTAGAATGTTCATATAGAATGTTCTTACTCAATTATATATAAGGAGAGATGTGAAATCAGCTGGTCGCTTTGAGGCAGTCACTGGGACCAACCTGTGAGGGGGAATTACCTTAAACAAGCACATGGAGACTAATACCCCTTTAACTGAATTAAAGCAACACATTAACCACTAAATCACAGTGCTGCTTAGTGACTGAATGCAACATTTGATCTTTGCTGGGCATAGCCCTCAATCTCTAAGGGAGACATTGAGGTTTGTTTATTGGTTTTATGTCCAAAGTGAAATTCTGTATTTCCCAGCCACTGAATAGTTAGTGTGTTTTAGTGGTTTGTTTGTTTTTTAATTTAAAAATGATCCAGTCACTCTAGACATACAGAGAACACTGGCATACCTCATATAGATCAATCCTATATAGGTTTGCCAACTCCTGGTTGGGAAATATTTGGGGGTGGAACATGGGGAGGGCAGGGTATGGGGTGGGGAGAAGGATGTGATGCCTCAGTGTCTGCCATCCAAAGCACCCAGTTTCTGGAGGGGAGCTGATATCTGTAACCTGGAGATTTCCAGGCCCCATCTGAGGGGTTAGCAACCCTAATTCTATGTAAGCATACATGCCATTTATATTCTACCTAAGTTAACTTTAAGAAAACGTTACATTGCAAACTTCTTACTCAGAGCTTTGCCAAATAAGGGGAAAGCAAATATCACTGAATTCCATATCAGAGAGATTCAGAGTTAGTTTATATAGACACTGTTACATAGGCCTTCATATGGCTTTACTAAACCTTCTGAATTGTGCCTCTAAAGGAATGATGTAAGACACATTCCAAAGAATAATTGTTACAAACTCTCTACCATTTGTTCTGGCATTTATTCTGGGCATAAAGCCATTCATTCGTACGTTGTCCTTCAATGTTTGAAAGTGCACATTAGCTAGAACAGTGAACAAATGCATCTTTGCAGATTTACACAAGAGCCTAAATACAAACTAGATGCACACTTTCCAGTATAGGACTGGTTCTTTTAGCCAGTAAATTCTAATATCCAACATCATTTTTATTGCAAAGGAGTTAATAAATAGAACAAATAATGAGTTAAAAATACCAAACAATATTAATATTTTTAAAACCTTCTAATAACTAGTTGGATAAACTGTTGTGGATTAAGGAACAATTTCCCTTTTTATTTGTTTAATCTCTAATAATGCTAATAATATCTGCCTTGAAGCACATCTAAGTCTGCATGGTAACCAGCAGAAGTCAGCCTGGGACATGGGAGGGCAACCATCAGCACAACCGCATTACTTCATTTCCAGGGAAAATCAGGAAGTAACATCATGCGTTGCTAGGATTCCTACAGAAGCATAATGTCACTTCCGGGGTTCCCTCCGAAGTGACATAATGTCATTGGTCCCAAGAGTGATTTTTTTTTAGTTTATTTTTCTCTTGCCAGCTGACAGAGTGGTGGTGAGACGTGGGGCTTGTCAGTGGGAAGTCTCCTGCTGCAGCAGGAAACTGGCAACCCTTATGGTTACATTTAGGCATGTACCTAACGGTCTCCCATTAAACTTCTATAATTTAGGGAGTGCATAACTTTGGCTGGATAATCCATAAAATTCTTTCCACATAGTCAAGTGCCAGCTACTTCAGTTCTTCAATTAATCAGGAATGTATGTGTGAAAATAGATGCCCTTAGGATATATATGCTGCATTGTATGTTCCCTTGGATGACCACAACATGGCCGGAGCAAATCTTTCTAAAGTACCTAAATTAGTATTTACTAAATTGCTAGTTGGCAATCAATTAGGATTTAGTGGCATGTTCGTAAACATTGGTTAATTGCAATCAATTAGAAGTACTTAAAATGGGATCAAGGCTTTAATTTAGACACACTTCTAATTTTCTGTCCTCCTATATAATTTGTTTCCTTATAAGGGAACCCTATGAGTTTTCGTTAATGAGGGAGTGAGTCTGTACATTTATTGCTAGTTTTAAGCTCTAAATATATTTCAGGGCTAGACCCAAATAATTTCAGTTGAAAGTTTGGTATTGCCACCAGCACTCTTCCCCAGTTGAAGACACAAGACCATAAACTTGGGTTTAACTCGTTTAACTGAAAAATATAACAATGTTAGGAAAAGTTAAAGGCAATAGGAAAAGAGGAAGACCCAACATGAAATGGATTGACTCGGTGATGGGAGGAAGCCACAGCCATCAGTTTGCAAGAACTGAACAGAGCTGTTATTGATAGGATGTTGTGGAGGTCATTAATTTATAGAGTCACCATAAGCTGGAAGTGACTTGGCAGCATGTAACATACAGACAGTTTATTTAAGTGGATTGCCCTCATATTCTAACATGTTTTAAAGGTGGACTGTACTAAGCATCCTTTCCAAGGCTACTGTCATTTGGGAAACTCCACCATGGCTCCAAACTTGGCCAGCAGTTAAGTGCTTAGTTCTTGTGGCCCTTTCTTACATGCCTAGGGAATTGCTGTTTGCCACTTTGGGGTCAGGAAGCAATTTTTCTCTAAGCCAATTTGGCTGGAGATCCTGGATGTTTTTTGTCATCTTCTGGGCATGGAACACCGGTCAGTGGGGCTGTGAAGGGGGGGGTATTTATAAATTCCCTGCATTGTGCAGGGATTTGGACTAGATGACTCTGGAAGTCCCTTCCAACTCTATGATTTTAAGTTGGCCTTGTTTATCCTTGCCTGCAACTGAAATGCATCTAGACGTGCTTAGCTCCTTGAATGTGCTGCATAGACCATTAAGGATTTGGTTTTCATGTGCAATCTTCTTTATTTTCAATTTTTAAAAAATCACACACACACACACTAATATACATTACAAGTGGAGACCCACAATAAAATGTTGCATAATGTGTTGTAGTATGAATTGTGTGTTAATTTACAGTGCCACCCTGCTTCACTGTATGGAAAGGTTAATAAATGTGATATTGGATCACAGTGTTGGCTGTAGGAATCCAAATGTGTCAGTTTACTTTGTCTTGGATATATGATGATACCTCTCCTTGTCGGTAGTGCTTCATCACTGGTTTCAAAATCTGTGGTAATTTCTGTGACTTGTGGGTGAGTGGTTCATGGTAAAAATGGATTGAATATTCTACTGGCAACCTTCCTTGTTCTTTTGCTGTTTCTTCTTCTGTATGTAATATTTCTTTCATATGTATATATATTTTCATATGTATATATTTTTTGCATATGGGTTTATTTGTTGTACTACATTGTACTACATTAAGGTTTACATTTTCAGTTCTTTGCATTCTTATTTGATTTGCTTTAGTAGTATCTATAATATACAGCTGGCCATATTCTGGCAGTCTTTTATGATTTGGGTAAAGGTTTGTTATGCCATGGTAGACAGATCCCTGAATACAGAAGCAGTAGACTCCATGTCCTGGCACATTATGTATTTGAGCTCCCACTTAAACAAATGATAGTGTGCTATTCTATTGACTGTTTTCTACTACACCACCACACCATACCTTTATTAGCATAGTAAATTTAACATGACATTTAGGATCAATATACAGAATTAAAATCCATACATAAGTTAAAACACAGATACATAACATTATATAAGAATCGATATTATAATAGCATTAGATTTTGCTTTAAGAATTTCTTCCAGAAATTTGGCAATCATTCTAGTAATTTCTGCTACCGAGTCATTCAATAAGACATTCTTAAGATCAATTACCTGGGATAAATTTCCAAACAATTCCCAATGTAAGTTGTCATTAAGTTGACACTCAAGCATTAAATGATGGATTGATTCTGGAAGATTTACGCAACAAGGCAAAATCACTCATAAAAAGGGGTTTTATGATATCTCCTACAGAGAACATTAGAGGGGGATGTGTTCATTCTAGCCAGCATAAAAGCTCTACGTTGGGAAGGAATCTCAAGATCATATTAGTTTCAATCAAGGATTGGCCCATTTCAGTACAAAGTGCAAAATATGAAACACACTTAGGCATCCCCAAAATGTGCCTAAGAAATGATGCTTGAATTGCTCCTACTTTCTGATTAAAGGCGTTAATCCATATGGGGATACCGTAGAAAATCTGTGATAATGTTTTAGCTGTAAATATTCTAATTACAGCAGGAGAACATTACAGTGTTACAGTGGGTTACACATTTCAGATTATAGTTTGAAGTAATACCTAAATAATTAAAACATTTGGTTTGCTCAGTTTCCGAATTACCAATAAACCATTTCTGAGGGCCCCTCATCTCAGTCTCCCCTCCTCCCAGCTTGGCCCTGCCCTCGTTTATAATAATAGATGCTCCCTGGGCATCTGGGGTGTGGTTGCAGGTGAGCCGGAAACCCGGGGGCCACACCGCCGCCGCTGCCATTCAGTCTCAGCTTTCTTTCAGTGGGACCGGAGTCTCGGCTCCTGGGGTGGGTTCGGTGTGGTGCTCGCTGAGTGGGTCTTGCCCTGCCGGTGTTGCAATCTGCACACGAGCCACTGGGAGCCGAGCTGTTGGGCCCCTCTTTCTTTGGGCACTGCGGATCCATCCCTTTCCTGTTCCTCGGCTGTCATTGGGGTGAGTCGGGGTCCGAGTGCATCCCCGGGGGTGGGGGGTCTCATCCTGGGACATGGGAACTGGGACAAAAGGCAAATGGTCACTTTCAGTACAAGGTTCTATGGCAACATTATTAATAACCGATAGTAAATTTGGAGAACACAAACAGTAATCTATCACACTACAACCTCATGAGGACATGAATGTGTATTCACTCGCTGCAGGAAACTGAGAATTGCATTAACAGCAATAACATTATGCATAATACAAAACTTGATTAGTCAAATGCCAGCTTTGTTAAGTAGATGAGGAAAACAAAATTGTAGAGGTAATATCTCTTCATCCTCAAAGCCTAAATACGTAATCCACTTTTGATTATTACTTCCTATTCAAGAATTAAAGTCTCCTATGATCATACTCTGAGCAGTTGAGAACTTTTTAGTTACAGACAAAATATATCTAGAGAATTTTCTGCAATTGGCTATTTGCTCCTTTTCATTGTTAGAGGGGTTAAATAAGCATTAACAACAGATTAATGGAAGAGAATGACAACAACAGGGCCTGTGCTATCGATGGACAAGCATCAAGAGGAAGACTTTTTAATAGCAGGTTAGACTTCACCAGGAATGCTAAGCCAGCTTTACAATGCTGTTTAGAATGTAAGCTGCTAAACTAAAAACTTTAAAATCATTTAAATTTAACAAATCTTTTGACTATTTTTCCTGCAATAATACACAATCAAAAGACATTAAAATTAATAAAATCTTGATCAAACATTTTACTTCACAACCCTGCAGTATTCCAAGAAGCAAAAAGGTTTCTTATCACAGCTTCATCTTTTAGTTAGTGTATATTAGTTATCAGATCCAATGTCCTGTGATCATCATTAAATATACATTCGTTCTGTTGTGGGTTCTTTAAAATGGGTTCTACAGCTTCCATATCCACATTGTTTGGGTCTATCAACGAACATTGGGGAGAGGGTGTGGGCAGCTCGTTGCAGTGTTCTTCTCAAGATTAAAACTTTAAAGCACCAGAGGTAATGAAATGTCACTCCTTAATTGCTAATATTGGAATATTGTGCCTCTAATGGCTTTGGGCAAGTGTCCAAGAGATGCTGGAGAATTAATCTCCATTATTCCTGCTAATAAACAGTCTAAAATTGGGGACTTTTTCACTCCAAACAAAAATATTGGCACCCTCAGATAGCATTTGTTGTTGAAATAACAAATCATTTTACTCTCGTAGAAGGAGAAATAGATTTTGAAAGAGAGTACAAGAAAAGAAATCTATTTGTTATGGAGAATGAAGTAGATGCTGACTCTCGAGCTGGGGTGAGGCATTCAAAGACACAGCAGGTTCAGCTTGTAAATGAAGAAGGAATAATATCAACAATATCAGCTTTTACTTGTAGATTTGATAGCAAGAACAGTTGAATGTCTTTTAAAGAATTTAAAGAGAATTGAAGGCCAAATGTCAGGTTTTGTATCTGAAATAAAGAAATTGTCTGCAACAGTTGAAACAAGCTCAGATGGTGTACCCTCCCCCAAATATACCAAAGACCTTAGAGGAATCCTCTGGATCAAAGAGAAGGGCTTCTCTGGTAAACTGTTGCGTGCCCTATGGAGCTGCAAAGTATAAAGAGAACATTCAACAACTGATTTTTCAACCAAATAAAGTATGTTTAACAATCTGCAGTTACAGAGGGAAGGTTCCAAGCTGGAGAAATAGCCACTTAGTTAAATCCCAACTTTGTGAGCTACTTCGAATTAAATACCATAAAATTGATTTGGCTAACATTGAATTTCTGTGAATGATGTGGATGTCATACCAAGCTGTTGACATGCATGGCAGAGGAAAAGCTTCAAGACCGACAGTGATGCTGCCATGCAGAGCCGCAAAACTTTGGTCGCCCAGGGGGAAAAAAATCTCTTTCCTAAAGGGAATATTAATGAAATGAAAATACAGTAAAATGTAGGTTGATGTGGGGCCCCTTTGCTCATGGCTTAGGTGTATGCTTAAGTCCCCCCCCCCATGTATACTTAAGATATAAAATAAAATAAAATAAAAAAAAAACATTGAATTTCTTAATCATATATCTCAATCACAGAAAATTTTACTTACTTTCAAATCTTCAAGCATTCCTATGTTAATTCAAAGGTTAAAAAAGAACCTGTGGTTAAGGGGGTCTTTCCTGCACACTCATTTTTAAATAATTTTAGATAGTAAAGCTACAGTTGATGATCTAACCCATCTAAAATGAGAAACAAGTGAAAACTCTCTGAGAAATCAACAGTGCTGACAGTATCAAAAGAAATACAGCAGGACCTAATTGATTGAGAATCCCGTATTAGTTGTCCTGATCGGCCTCAAATGATCTCAGAGGATAAAGATGGGCAGTTGGATCAACCCTCTGTCTCTTAACCATGGTTATTTAGAAAACTCAACAGAAAAAGTTTTTTTGCAATCTATTGGAAAGCTTCCTATAATGATTCCATTTTTGGTGTGTGTTTCTTTAAATGTTTAGTGTGACTGCAGTAATGTAAGGAGAGTGATAGAGGGAGACAAGTGTGATGTGACTGGCTGATGACTGAGAGTGTGGGAGGAAAGATGTGTATGAGGTGATTCTGTGTTCTTGAAGAGACGAGTGTGGAGAGTTTTTGTGAGAGTCTGTATGACAGAGGAAGCAGCTGGAGTTTAGTTTAGTCTGTGTAGCTATGAGAGAGAAAGTTCAGCCTGTGTGGCTATATGAGCAAGAGAGTTCAGCCTGTGTGGCAATATGAGCAAGAGAGTTCAGCCTTTGTGGCTCTATATGAAAAAGAAGAAGAGATTGGATTTATACCCTGCCCTTCACTACCCAAATGAGTCTCAGAGCGCCTTACAAACTCCTCTCCCTTCCCCTCCCTACAACAGACACCCTGTGAGGTAGGTGGGACTGAGAGAGCTCTTGTCAGAAACTGCTCTTTTTCAAGAACAGCTCTTATCAGAACTACGGCTTGCCCAAGGTCATCCAGCCAGGTGCAAGTGGAGGAGTGGGGAATCAAACCCGGTTCTTCCAGATTAGAGTCCGCGAACTTAACCACTACACCAAACTGGCTCTCAGCAAGAGAGCTCGACCTGTGTGGCTATATATGAGCAAGAGAGTTCAGCCTGCATGGCTATATATGAGGGAGAGAGAGATAAGCTTGTCAGAGTGGAGTTTTGGGGTATGAGAGACTATGTGACGCCAAGCCTTGTAAGTTATATTTTCTTTCTTCAACATCAGTTCAAAAATACCCAGAAACTTATTTTGTTCTTTAATAAATAAATAATTATTACTTTAAACTTATCCCAGTATTCAGAACAGTCCTTCCTCAGCGCCCAGACACTAGGTCATTCTACCAAAATAGAGAGAGCTGGATTTTTAAATTCCTGGTGGTAGCAGAAAATATACTAAGTTCATGTACACAGAATGTGTTTTAAAGGAGAAACAGAGGACACCACATTTCCAGTTATGGAACAACAAGCAACAGTCGAAAGATTGGACTTTACTAAAAACCAGTTGCAAATCAAAGATCAGCTGATTCTGCCCTCACAGCAAAATATGAGCATAAGAAAAATGGGAGCTTCCCTTTGATAAGTCCTTCGAAAGAAGCTATGTAGCTCTTCCCTGGAGCAAATGGTACGGACTAATGTTTTCTAAGAAATGCAGTGAAAGTAATGTTGGGCACCGTACTGGCAGAATGGTTACTTTTCCATTGTGGCAGCAACTGTTACAGTGATCTCTTAATTTTTCAGTTATAAAATGCTTTGCAGAGCAGTAGTGACAAGATATGCATAATGTCTCCTATATCATAATAATGTGTTCTGAGGAGGTGGGGGGGGGCATGTAATGTACAATGCTGATGGTACAAACTCTTCTCCTAACAGAATATACATGAACATAAGAACATAAGAGACACCAATGTTGGATGAGGCTAAAGGCCCATCCAGTCCAACACTCTATCACACAGTGGCCAGAAATACCAGTGCCATCAGGAGAGAGAGAGAGAGAGAGAGAGAGAGAGAGAGAGAGAGAGAGAAGAGAGAGAGAGAGAGAGAGAGAGATGGCTGAGAGAGATGTGCTGAGATGACAACCCACTGTACCTCATTCATTGTGTGAATGCTTCAAAACATATGATTAAAATACCACATTGATCCAGCTACTAGTCCCCTCTTTACTTGCAAAGTCATTGACTCTTTCTTACAAACATATGCATACAGGATGTACACATATTCACTGTTACGTCTCTACAGGCCTATGTCTGAAAAGGGAATTGTTTTAATCATTGAATATTTGTATTTCATGAGTAAGATTTCATAGCTACATAAAATTTCATCAGTGCCTCTTAAGCTCTTGCGCAATGTCCTCAGATATACTTTCCATGCACTCTTTTCCTCATCTAGATGAGCAATACAAGTTGTAACACGGTGAATGATGATCATCAAGTGACATCTTGTTCTGTGATACTCAAGCCTTGCAAAATCAGATTTACAAGGGCTGTAAGAGGCAATGGCACAGATTCACAGTTTGATGGGAAAGAACTGCTAAAAGAATTCTTGATAAACCTCATGTCACACCTCTCTATTTCAGTAACCTCTACAGGATGCAATACTTCAGTGTCAAAGTCCTGTTCATGGGCATCCCTGCACTGATTGCTTATCTAATACCACTTTAAAACATCAGGAGTACATCCTGTCCTTGAGATTGAACCCTGAGATCAAGAATAGTATCGATCAATTTACCTTCCAGTTACATATGGTTTAATTTGTTTGTAGTGTCAGCATTTAGTTTGCTGAGAAGAGCACATTCTATCAAGATCGGCCAACTTGAAAACAGGTGTATTATCCTGTATCTTCCTGTTCATGTTTTATGTATGATATGTGCTAAAAAAAAAGTAATGCTACATAATGTGCTATCAGTTTATTCCTTTCCGGAAAGTTTGGCCTTGGAGTTGGCACATCTATAGAATTTGGTAAGGAGTCTGAGTTGATAAACGGCATCTATTGACACTAAATCACTACCTGATGACAATTCTGAGCAACTTTGGTATCCCTCAGTTCAGTCCCAATTCAAAGATATGGTTGAATGTTTGTTAGTTTACCTTTCTCGTTTCCATCATAAAAAGATACTAGGGATCCACTTATTTGCAGGACAACCCATTGATTTTTGTTCTATCATCTGTTCAGATCTCAATATGATTTGTTCCATGAGGTGAAATATGATGCTAAATTTAGGAGAAGAACTATACCTCAGCTAGAGAGAAGGACTTTGCTTCAGTCTATGCCATCTCCATTTAAAACAATATCATGGACAATGGTCTGCCAGTGTAAAGAAGCTTTACATGTTTATTGTGGACCAGAATAAGTTCTCTGAAGATCAGCACAAACATCAAGGCATCAAGTTCTGGAAAATCTATTAAGTCATATGTGCATAACCAACACTGTTAGTCAATTGCTCCCATATGCCTCCTATACCCCAAATAAAGATGATAGAGAAATTAAAAAAAGATTTAGTAATTTATGAAACGCTAAAATTTCCTTCTTATTGGTGTGGTTTACCCAAGGGCTCCACTAAACGTTTTGTGTGACCCAATGTGACTTGCAGTACATGTGACATCTGGAAACTATTATTCCCAAACACCATAGTGGTGTTTCTGCTGTTGAATTTGGTGCAGAGGAAACATAAAAATATAAGAAGAGCCCTGCTGGATCAGACCAGTGGTCCATCTAGTCCAGCATCCTGTGTTGCACAGTGGCCAACCAGTTCTTCTGGAGGTCCAATGACACAGAGGCTGAAGCCTTCCCCTGATGTTGACTCCTGGCACTAGCACTGGTATTAAGAACCTCCAGATGTCTTAATGTGCTTGTCAGGACAATTGAACTGAAGCACATAGTGAGCACAAATGCTGCCTGCTCTTATTTTTGAACCAAGGAAGCTCAGTGAAATCATGTCTGTTAATAGAGTAAAGGGAAACACCTTAACAAAAGCACTATGAAGGAGAAGAAAAGAATTCCTCCCTACCATTTTGAGAAGAACCCATAAAATTTCTGCTCAGTAGTGAAGTGACCAGTTAGTCCCACTCTGTTTCACAAAGGGAAAAGAAATTCATCATCCTCTTTTATTTTACTTTATTTATCCCCTATGTTTCTCGTCAAAGGGGACCCAAAATGGTTTACATAATTCTCTCCTCCATTTTACCCTCACAAGAACTCTGTGATGTACATTAGGCCAAGAGTCTGTGACTGACCCAAGGTCATCCAGCTTCCATCACAAAGCTGGGATTAGAACACAAGCCTCCCAGATCCTAGTACAATACTCTAACACACTATACAAGTAGAAAAACCCAAAATTCTCAGCCTCAAAATGACTAGTTAGTCCCGCACCGCTTCATGAAGGGAAGGACAGGGCAGTTTTCATCAGCAAATGACTGGCTACTGTGGAAGGGAAGGCTATAAATAGGCTCCCCAAACCCTACCCTGATTGACCTTCAAAAACCCAGCATCAAGGCTGGCCAATCCCTGGCATCATTAGTTTGATTGGCCAATGGTTCTCTGCTGGAAAGTGGGAACATTTATCTTTTCATTTTTATATTTCTGGTTGTGGAGTATTTTCATCTTCTATACTGGCAAATTGCACACTTTGTCTATAGAGATGGAGTACTAAATTATGTTTGAATTGTTCTATGATGAACAAACTTGATCTTCTTTGCTACAGCTCCTATGTTGATTTGAAAATGATGCTATCTGCTTATTAAAAACACTCACTTAATTGCAAAACTGAAATTGCAAAGCAATTAATAACATTCCTAAACAAATGCTTGGCAATCAGGAACTTCAGAATGAATAACAATTAGCATTGATTAGAATACAATATATTAACTATGAATTTTCCATATGGTAATAGTTCAAACATTTCATTTGCACCAAATTCCTATAACCTCTACTGGTTGCATATTCAGGGGTCATTTCCTGCAGGAGCGCACAGGAGCGGAGCTCCGGCAATAAAGAGCCCAGGGGGCAGGCACATGCAACAAGCCCCACCCCCTGCTCCCAGCAGCCCTCAGTCAGAGCAAGAAGCAGCCAGGTACATTGCAGAGCCCGCCCCCCCAGCCCCCGGTCCAAAACAGTCCAGTGGCACCTTTAAGACCAAGTTTTATTCAGGTACAAGCTCTCCCTCCTCTGCGAGATCAGATCTGCACGCCGCCCCCCCCCCAATAACTAGCAATCCAAAACAGTCCAGTGGAGCCTGACTGGTGGGTGTTGCCTTCTGACACAGTTCTGGTGATGTCAGGGGGTGTGGCATATGCAAATAAATTATGCTAATGAGTTATGCTAATGAGCTCCTGCACCTCTTTTTCTACGAAATGATCCCTGCATATGATCATCTTTTACAAGGAACAATGTACATGTTAGCCGAACTGCTTTATCTACAGCAGTTGGCAAATTTTACTCTGGGTTATTTTTGCCTGTGTATACCAAGGTCCAACCCACCCCAAGGGCACGCCAGTGAAAGAGTCGAGGCTGGTATGTTCAAAACAATCTGTCTTTTACTTAAGAATATAAATCACATACACACAATACTGAAGCACACACACAATCAATCAAGTTCTTCAGGAGTACAAGGTTACAAAGAATCACTTTTGCATTCACAGGTTGGGTGATAAAGAGCAATACTTATCTGTCCTGAAGCTTGCACGTCACAATGAAGAATGAGGGGTCAGAAAAATATACTAGGGAGAGTTAACACACTGCTAGAACCAGCCAGCTAGTGTGGGCCTCTTGACTGCAGATCAAGAGATCAAGTAGAGACAAGGGGTTTTGGTACAGGAAGCTGGACTTAAGAGGAGTGTGAAAGCAGACAGGGGGCATTGGTGAGGGAAGGCGGCTAGCAAAGACCAGACCTCTGGTCTTTACCTTTTACAGGTAAATCTTTGGGTGGGTGGCAACTGAGCCAACCTTTGCATCCACCTACCTGTAAGCCCGTCCCAAAACTAACCTCATTGGCTGTGTGAATTGAGGGGTGGCAACCTAAAAGGGTGGGCCAATATTGTAATACTAGATCTAACTCAAGGAATGACATCTGGGGAAGTGTGAAAGTTTGGCATCAAGGAACTTCCTTGATGTGCAGATGAAGCTTGGCCTTTCCCAGGTGATCAAAGAGGTATCTGACAGGAAATGCTCATTCAGATGTAAAGCAGAGATGTGTACTATGTGTCTTTCAACAGTTCATCAATGGGGGATTCTCTCCTTAAGTTGTTGTTTGCTGACCATAATGGTGATGTGTGCTTTCTTCCCTCAGGCAAGTAGCTGTGTATTTGAAACCTCATTAACATGTTGTCAGCAAGCTGCCATTCTGTTTCCTGTGAGCTCTGTGTACATAGCCTTTCCCAGTTACACCCGGCTTGGCTTCTATCATCCTGCTCCTGCTTTGGAATGCAAAAGATAACTGCTGGAGGTTGTGTGGGGGAGAAGATGCTGTAATGCTTGCCTATTGATTTTCCCAGGACTACTGCACCTGTGTTTTGTCTGATGTTCTGCCTGGTTCCCATGTACTGGGCGCGCAACCGTTTCCTTAGCCCGCCAGCGGGAAAGATATTCATTGGATCTGTATCTGTTTGAAATTCCTTTATTATGCTTGACCTAACTGTGTAGCCCCAGTTCTAACAAAGAACGTGTTTGAGTATGTCTTCAACGCTTTGAAATAAATTTTGCTTTTCTTGAAAACGTGGATTTATTCTCGATGCTTGGGGATCCAACATATTGTTAGAACTCCCTTTCTCCTATCGTTCCGAATCTGGCAAGATCATGAGCGGAACTGAGGGAAACCTACATAACACGGAGGGGGACTCAGGATCGGGCCCACAAACCTCCGCGTCTTTGGTGTTCACGACTGCAGCCTCGATGGAGGGTGCCGTGGGGGGAACGATTCCCCGCCTGCCTGCACATCTGTCTTGGCCGCCTCCGACCCCTTCGCAATGGGGTCCGCGGAAGACTCACCAGCAGGATGATTGGACTATGTACAACACCCAAGGCACCCGTGAGGTGTACTCCCGTCGGGGGAGCGGATTACGTGAGAGTCTGTTTGACAAGGGATTGTTCCCGGAACCTGGGTCTACCTCGGAGAAGGGGAGCCCCAAGCAGGACCTCGAGGAGTGGATGTTCGAGCCGTCGGGACCGCGTGGTCACGCAGAAGATGAGGAGGGCACCGGAGCCTTCCAAACGGAAGAGGACTACGACCCACCCCCGGATTATCGCCCTCGGGACCCCATCCCGGAGGAAACTACCGGGGAACGTCTAGCAGAACTGGAAGACTCGGTGAGAGACTTAATGCGGGCATTCCAGGATGTGATGGAAGGCCTGCCGGGAATGTTGGACGTTAGAATGGCCAATTTCCTGGACGCACACGCCGCGCAGTTGCAAGTTGCTCCTGCACCGGGATTTCCCGCGCCGCCGATGCCTGCTCAGCCGCTGCAAGCACCGGGAGTTCCCGCGCAGCAGGTACCTGTCCAGCAGCCGGTGAGACCGCCTCCGCCAGTGCCTGCGCAGCCGCCGATGCCAGGGGGTCCGCCGGTGCCGGGTCTGCCGCCGCCGCTGAGGCCAATACCAGCAGGGCCACCGGTTGTACCGGGTTTCCCTCCCAGGGGAGCTCCGGGGCAGCTGGGCCCGTTGGTGAGGCCTCCACGACCCAGACCCAAGGATCTGCTGGAGGCTACCTTCGACGGCAACCCGGATGAACTCGCTTTCTTCACGGTGAGGGTGCATAAATTCGTAGAAGAGAGTCGACACCTGTTCCGAAATGAAGCTGGTCTCATTGATGTCATCTCGGCAAGACTGAAAGGAGACGCCGCCACATGGTATGTTGGACTGCACAACGACCGCGGTCCGGAACTTTTGAATTTGCGAGCATTCATGTGGGCGCTGAGGGCGAGATTCGAAGATGTCAACGCGAGTCAAAGAGCTAAAGCGTTCCTCCGGACCTACCGCCAGAACAAGAAGTCGGTTCGCGAGTACACTCTGGAATTCCACAAGCAAGCAGCTAAGCTCCGAGACTACCCTGATCATATATTGGCTGAGATGTATCGCTTGGGTCTCAACGCAGAAATCCGAGAAACGGTTCTGAAAACTGTCAACCCTGTCTCCCTGATGGCC
This sequence comes from Gekko japonicus, assembly GCF_001447785.1. Taxonomy (NCBI): domain Eukaryota; kingdom Metazoa; phylum Chordata; class Lepidosauria; order Squamata; family Gekkonidae; genus Gekko; species Gekko japonicus. The sequence continues at coordinate 789,568 of NW_015168066.1, forward strand.
TGGACCCAAGAAGCTGAAAATGCAGAAGACCGGCTCACCACCATCAAACTCGACCTGGCTGCTACGACCAACAGACCCGCCGCTGTCGGTGCCTCTAAACCCAAGACTCAACGCCTGTCGGAATCGGCAAGGGAACTACGGATGAAGATGGGGCTCTGTCTCAAGTGCGGGGAGAAGGGGCATTTCGCTGTGGATTGTGGCAGCCGTCAAGTCAAAGACAAGCCGCCTACCCCAAGCCCGAAGACACCGCTGTCGGGGAAGAAGGGGATGGCTAAACCGCGTTTCTCCAAAGCTCTGCAGGCAGCCCAAGGTTCGGGGGAAAATGAACCGGCTGCCGCCGAGTCCGAAGAAGAGCTGGTGGCTGAAACGGCGGAAAACGACAACGGCCTGTTGTGAGAGGCGCAAAACGACAAGGCCATTCTAATGCTGCGCCCAAGGTGGTGAGAGAAACCCCTTCCCTATTTTTCGTGACTGTCTCCTTAATGAATCCGCTCCTAGGAACCCACGTTAGGGTAAGAGCGTTGATTGATTCTGGGTGTGGGAGGGATCTCATCAGCCCTAGAGTGTTAGTTGCACTGGAAGCGGGGATAGTCCCCTTGAAGTCCCCCATCATTTTTACTCAGATGGATGGGGCACCCATGGAACCTTGTACGCACGAGACTATGGCTTTGCGGTTGGGGGCGGGAGATCATTGGGAATCCAGGTCCTTCATTGTCACCCCTAAATCGCAGTTCGACTTAGTACTGGGGAGTCCCTGGTTGTTTACCCATGACCCTTACATCTTGTGGGAAGAAGGGGTTGTCAAATTTGTGTCGGCTAAGTGTGTGGATCACTGCTGGGTGGATTCGTGGGGGGACCAGCCGACCACACAGTTCCCCTGCGGCACTTTGCAACCGGAAGAGTTAGCTTCTTTGCCTCGAGAGTATAGAGACTTGGCAAAGGTGTTTGGCGAAGAGGAAGCTAACGAATTGCCCCCTCATCGCTCGACTGACTGTGCTATTGAACTTTTGCCTGACTGTAAATTACCCAAAGGTAAAATTTATGCGATGGGGCCGGCTGAAAAAGTCGAACTGCGGAACTTTATTGATAAAAACCTAGCCCGAGGTTTCATTCGCCCGGCTTCCTCCCCTTTCGCCGCGCCTGTACTTTTCCGAAAGAAGAAGGACGGGGGGCTTAGGTTGTGCACTGACTATAGGGGTTTGAACGCTGTTTCTTTGTCCAATGCTTACCCCCTCCCATTAATTAAGGACTTGGTAGCTGAGGCCACCAAGGGCAAGATCTTCTCGAAACTTGACCTCCGGGATGCATATTTCCGTGTGCGCATCCGGGAGGGGGATGAAAGTAAGACTGCATTTAATACCCCTTTGGGGCAGTTTGAGTACCTCGTTATGCCCTTCGGCCTTCAAGGGGCTCCGGGGGTCTTCATGAACCTAATCAATGAGGTCCTACATGAGTTTCTATTCAAAGGAGTGGTCCTTTACCTTGATGATGTGTTGCTGTACTCTCAGGACCTCCAGTCGCATATTAAATTGGTGCGCCAGGTCCTTAAGCGACTTTATGAACACCACTTGTTTGCTAAGCTGTCAAAATGTGAATTCCACAAGACATGCATTGACTTTTTGGGATACCGCATCTCTGGGGGGAAGGTTGAAATGGACCCTGCTAAAATTCAGGCTGTACTTGACTGGGAGCCCCCCAGGACCCGCAAACAATTGCAAATGTTCCTCGGATTTGCCAATTTTTACAGAAATTTCATCCAGAATTTCGCGCAAATTGCCCTTCCCCTGACTGAGTTGCTAAAGACCAAAGGGAAGGGTTTTGATGCTACGAAACCTGGCGCCCCGCTTAAATGGTCCCCTGCTTGCGCAGAGGCTTTTGAGAAACTTAAACTGATGTTCACCTCCGAGCCGGTGCTGGCGCGCCCTGATGAATCTAAGAAGTTTATTGTCCAAACTGATGCCTCGGATGTGGCTATGGGGGCCGCTATTTTGCAAGAAGGGGAAGATGGTCGGTTACATCCCCTGGCGTTTGTGTCCAAAAAGTTTTCTGATGCCGAACGAAACTGGGGGATTTGGGAAAAGGAGGCGTCAGCGATCCGGCTGGCTCTCTCCACTTGGAGGCAGTGGCTGGAGGGGGCGCAACTGCCGTTTGAAGTCTGGACTGATCATAAGAATCTGGAGATGCTGAAATCCCCCCGTTCTCTCAACGCTAAGCAACTTCGTTGGGCGGACTTCTTCGCTAAGTTTCGATTCACACTTCGTCATTTCCCGGGGGCGGCTAATTCCCTGGCTGACGCGCTCTCGCGCCTCCCACAACATGACAGTCAGCGTGAGATCATCATGGACTCTGTTTTTTCCCCCTCCCATCTGGGGGGGGCCGTGGTCACCCGGGCGCAAGCGCGAACGATTCCACACTCTGATGAGACTTCGCCTTCCCTGTTCCCTGTGGGAGGGGGGGCCTGGGTCCAGAAATATCTTTCTGCTTTTACTGCTGAGGATGATGCCTCCCTTAAGACATTACCTGATTGTGTCCGTAGCCCTGAAGGTCTGATTTATTCTGGAGACAAATTGTATGTGCCTATTTCGATGAGGAGGGAGGTGATGGAGTCTGCTCACGGTTCGAAACTGGCAGGGCATTGGAGTTTCGTTAAATCTTTGCAACTCATCCGCAGGCAATTCTGGTGGCCACAAATGCGCAAAGACCTCTTATTGTTTGTTAGGTCTTGCCAAACCTGTGCCTTAACTAAACCCAGGATGGGCAAGCCTCCTGGTTTACTGCAGCCACTTCCTACTCCGTCGAGACCATGGGAAGTGGTGTCCATGGATTTTATTACTGACCTCCCTGCGAGCAAAGGGAACACTGTTATTTGGGTGGTTGTTGATTTGTTTTCTAAGCAAGCTCATTTTGTGCCTTTTCCTTCCTTGCCTACAGCTCAGAGGTTGGCGAAATCGTTTATGTCCCACGTGGTGAAAATTCATCAATTACCTGCTAAGTTAATTTCTGACAGGGGGACCCAATTTGTTTCTAAATTTTGGAGGGAACTTCTTTCCATTTTAGGGGTCGAACAAGGGCTCAGCAGCGCGTATCATCCTGAAACTGACGGACAAACGGAAAGGGTTAATCAGACTCTGGAACAATACCTGCGTTGTTTTACTAATTATCAACAGAATGATTGGTGTGAATTATTGCCTCTTGCTGAATATTGTTATAACAATACGGTCCATAGCTCCACAGGCATGTCTCCTTATAAAGCTGTATCTGGTTACGACAGTCCCCCCCTCCCTTTCTTGGAGGGGATGGGCCAACGTCCTGTGGGGGATGCTGATACATGGTGTATGTCCTTGCAAAAAGCATGGCCGCTGCTATGCCAAACACTTGACGCAGCCAAGGCTGCTTACAAGACCCAGGCAGACAAGGGTAGGGTGGTGGGGTTTGATCTGAAACCTGGGGATCTTGTGTATGTCTCGACCAAGAACATTAAGATGCTGCGGCCTAGCAGAAAATTGGGATGGAAGTTCATTGGTCCGTTCAAAGTGCGTAAAGTCATAAATGATGTGGCAGTTGATGTTGTTTTGCCTAAGAATTTACGTGCCTTGCATTCTGTCTTTCACATGAGTCTATTGAAGAAGGATCCTGGACCGTCTCCTTGGAGACCAGAGACTACTCCTCCTCCGCCTGTCATATTGGAAGGGGATGAACATTTTGAAATATCTGATATCCTTGATTGTAAAGTGAAACGTGGTAAACTCTGGTACCTTATCGAATGGGTTGATTTCGGTCCCCAGCACCGCGAATGGGTGGAAGAAGGGGATATTCGGGCCCCTTACCTGATCCGTAGTTTCCACAGAAAGTTCCCGGACAAACCGGGAGGTCTCCCGCCCAGTCCGGGAGGTCTCCCGCCCAGGCCGGGAGGTGTGTTGTAAGTGTATTTTAAGGGGGGCAGTATGTCAGCAAGCTGCCATTCTGTTTCCTGTGAGCTCTGTGTACATAGCCTTTCCCAGTTACACCCGGCTTGGCTTCTATCATCCTGCTCCTGCTTTGGAATGCAAAAGATAACTGCTGGAGGTTGTGTGGGGGAGAAGATGCTGTAATGCTTGCCTATTGATTTTCCCAGGACTCCTGCACCTGTGTTTTGTCTGATGTTCTGCCTCGTTCCCATGTACTGGGCGCGCAACCGTTTCCTTAGCCCGCCAGCGGGAAAGATATTCATTGGATCTGTATCTGTTTGAAATTCCTTTATTATGCTTGACCTAACTGTGTAGCCCCAGTTCTAACAAAGAACGTGTTTGAGTATGTCTTCAACGCTTTGAAATAAATTTTGCTTTTCTTGAAAACGTGGATTTATTCTCGATGCTTGGGGATCCAACACATGTAAGGCTTAGAGCAAGTCACCATCTATGTGTATCTCACAACAGGTGATTTGAACAACTTTCTTGAGCCTAGGGTGAATGTGTGCACAATCCATGTAGTATCTGGCAGCAAATATGAATCCATAAAGCAAATATCAGTCTCATTCCTCAACATACATGTGGCCATGACCTGGATAATGCAGTTAGCCTGATCTCTTCAGATCTCAGAAGTTAAGCAGGGTTGGCCCTCACTACTGTTTGGATGGGAGACCTCCAGAGAACACCAGGGTTATGCTACGGAAGCAGGCAATGGCAAACCACCTCTGAACATCTCTTGCCTTGAAAACCCTACAAGGCCACCATAAGTCAGCTGTGACTTGACAGCATACACACACACGCAGTGTACATGTGACAAAATCCTTGTGTTCATTGGAACTGTGTGCCTTCCAGACTCATACTTGCCCTTTTCTCCTGAAGACCAGGCTGGCTTCCCATCTGTGCTGTTTTCTTCTCCTTAAAGTACCCCATGAAGCCATATCGCAACAGAAGGAAAACATTTTTGCAAAATGGAACCATTAGTGGGCTCCATATGGTAGTTTAAGGAGAAAGAAACAGTGTAGAGGAGAACACTTTTATCTGCACACCATGGTCAAATAGAGAAAGGTAGTGCAAAAACACTAAGGTAAGAAAAATATATTCTTATACAAATTGATATCTAATAGTATCCAATAATACATACACAGTGCCTATTCATAATACATTGAATACTCAAAAGACATTACATCATAAGTTCAAAAACATTCAAAAATATCAAATTTTGTAATGAAGGTCCAAAGTTAAGTAGAGTGTTCTGCTCAGGGGTCACATAACTAGTTAGCATGCCAGAGTCTCATTAGTTATCGGAATTAACCAGACAAATCAATCCACCTACTAAGAATGGCCATGCACCACTGTCCATAGAACTGAGAAAGAGCTATCAATCTGTCAATCCTTTCCATGTCCAGGCTAGGTGAGGTTTCCTCCAAAAGGCAAAAGTCCTGTACTTACAACAATGGATTTACATTCGTTCTAGAAACACCACTAGCACCCATCCTGCATGTATTGGTGTCATAGACTGCCTAGTCTTAGCATAGGAGGATGAGTCCTCATCAGAGGCAGAGGGCAACCGGTCCTTGATGGACCCTTCCCATGTGGCTGGTGTCTCAAGGTCTTCTCAAAGGGATCCTGAGCCAGCACCAATACCTCTCCTTGAGCCAGCAGGGCCCTCAGGCCTAGAGGCCCTAGCATGGATCTGCAGGTGACCAGATCCACGAAAGTCTCCCAAAGCACCTCAGGAGCAGAGGAGACAAAGGGCTATAGGTGAGGCATTGACCAGGTGCATGAGTGCATATTAGGCTTGCCAGGCCCCTACTTTCTGCTGGCGGGGGGGATGGGGCTTCTCCTATGGGATCATCTGGTACACTATGCACACACACTGTGCGATGACATCACCCTGAAGTGACATCATCACACCAGGCACGTCGCCATGGGGATGCTCTAGCATTTGGCCAGAAACTCTGGGTGACATCATCACACCGGGCATGTTGGTGTGATCCTGGCACTTTGGGGGCTGGGTTCTCCCCACCAGCCAGATCTGGGCTGGCAGATTGGGGGCCCCAAAAGTGAGCAGACCCCTGCCCCCCCTGGGGGGGAATAGCAAGCCTAATGCATGCTAGGCAGTCCACAGCCTCCTCTCTGCTAAGGAAATGTTGGAAAAGACTGATAAGTCATCATAGGATGTGGGGGGGCCCAGTAGTCCTCATGAATAGAAGACCTGAATCAGCTTGCAGAGAAGAGTCTAACTAGTGATACCTCTTGGAAAACTCCCTCTATAAGGCTGCAGAGAGGCTGCAGCCAGTGTGGGATCAACTTTGTCTGCAGTCTTGCTGACTACCCTATCTGTTGCAAAACCTTCTTTGTGTCTACTCTTGTTACCTGACCCTTGGACTGGTTTTGAAATATGTTGCCTGACCCTGGACTGAGACCTTGGACTGTCTTCTGACATTGCCTTTACCTGTGTTATTGGACCATGGACTGTGACTTTTGGACTGAGAACCTCTGCTGTCAGAACTTGTGGCTACTGGAGCTTGCCTCCTACCTGGTGGTCAGGACATTTAAAAATGGGGATACATTTCCTTCTAGGATACAGTTCATGCAAGTTAGACATTGCCCATTATCTGAGAATCTATTTCAGAATATAAATTACAAAGCTGAACAAGGTTAAATCTGAGTTGGCTTTTTATCTTTTTTTTGTCAAGATGCTGAACATGTGGCCCAAATTGCATTTTTTCTACTCACAAAACATTTGCTTATCTTAGCAATTCAGCTATAGTACATAAGCAGGTAAAATTAAATGGTTTTCACATTCTCAAAATGCTACTGCTTATAAGGGCTCATTTTTTAATGGATCCATTTTTTCCCCAAATGTTATGTTGACATTAATACCAATCAATGTATTGCACTGCTTTTGAGAATGCCCCTCAGTACTGTATAAATACAGAAGAACAGGGGGGAAATATTAGCCTACTGCTTACGGAGGGTTACTTGAGCAAGAGAAATTGGAATGCAAGTACAAGATCAGAAAATGTCAAGATTTGGAAGATGCATTTGAACAATGCACAGTATATTCACCTTCCCATTTTAAAAAGGTTTTTTAAAACACCTTTGCTTCAGAAAGGCAAGCCAAAGAGGCTCATCATTTGCTTATTAAACAGACTGTGAAAAAAATTAATGACCTTTTTGATTAGCTGTGCTGCTTTAAACCAATTAAGCAATTATGTTTAAATATGTTTTAACAAGCCAAGGCCTTAACAAAGATGTCTTTTTGAGGATCTACAAAGAAGGAGACAATTTGCCTCAGGCATCTGAGCATAGGGAGGAATCAAGATAACCAGAGAAACCTTAGGGCCAAACTGGATGAAACATGTGACACACCTTGGGTTAGAATCCCTGACCCAACCTACGTTCTTGTGTAAGTTTGGGAACTAATATTCCCAAGTTTTCAGGGCCTGAATTGCCCCAGGACCTTGGTGCAGGCACAGGAAGGGCCTCAGTGTTCCCTCTTGTGCAATTTTCTCAAGCCAAAATGGCTGCAGCCCCCCTGTTTGCTCCACAGTAGGGCTCCATGTGCTGTAGTCAGTGTAAATGGAGACCTACATCAGAGCAAATAGGCCCTTCCATGGCTAGGGCTGCCAAATGCCCCCGGGGGTGGAATTCCCCCCGCTTTCGAGCCCCGATTTCCGCTCCCACGGAATCGGGCCCCGGGAGAAACCCCCCCCCGCGTGCGCGTCACCCGGAAGTGACATCGCACGCTGGGGGCGGGGCCACACCATTTGAGGGGAAAACTCTTTGTTTTCCCCTCAAATGGCGTGGCCCCACCCCCAGCGTGCGACGTCACTTCCGGGTAATGCGCACGTGGTGCGCTACGCGCGCGCACACGTCTAAGACGCTGGCCGGGAGCCCCCTGCTCCCAGCCAAAAAGCATTTGGCAACCCTATCCATGGCTGTTCTGGCTCAGGAATATGGTGCAGGAGGGAATGTTAACACTTCTCTCCCCCCCATTACATACTCCTGAGATTATTGGGGCCTAGGGACCTCAGGAATGTTAGTTCCTTGGACTCATTTGTGGCTGCAAATTGTGTTGGGGCTTCTCAACCTCATGTGCATCACATGTATTGTCCCCTTAACAACAAACTGAAATGACTTTGGTGGGCCCTGCTAAGCTGAAATGGTGTTGATAAATGATTCCAATTAACTAATTAACAGTGTGATCCTAAGAACACTTTCCTGGGATTAAGCCACATTTAATAAATCTTAGTAGAATTTTTAGTAAACTTGCTTAGATTTGCTCCCTGAAGCCCAAAGTCCTACCAGAAACCATTTCATTGTCTGATTATTTTGTTAGAAACAAGACTAGAGGAAAATAGGATGAGTTTTTTATTTTCTGATATAAACAGCAACTAAATGAGATGAAATTAATTCCATCAACCAATGACTGATTTTAATAAAATCTAAGGAACTGTTTACATGTATGGACCATAGGAAAAAAAGACATTTAAAAATTCAATTATAAAGGGAAGAGGGAAATCATCAGTGCTGATCATTCTGTAACAGCATGTAACAGAATTTTCTGGTTTCTCTCTCTTATCAGGCGGTTACATGGGATACGTCCTGCTACCAGAGTTCAAATGGCTTTATGGATTAACATGAGGAGTGGACAGAACTTCAATAACAAATAACTTCCATACAGCCATTTCTCTCTTTCCTTATCAGTGGCCTACACTTGAGTGACAGCATCCGTCTCACCAGAAGCAAGGCTCTAAGGTCTTTGCACCTTCTGTGACACAATACTTTAATACAACTTCAAAAGATTTTGAGACAATATGGAGACAGGGGCCTTATTTGGTTTCTTACTGTATTGATAGCTTGTCTGTGATCTTACATCATGGCGTTCTCTGCTTGTCAAGTATCCTTAGCTGTAAATTAAAAAGTAGGGTTTTTTGTTTGTCCACATTCTCTGGAAGAAAAGCAAAGGCAACCAATTGTGTGGGACATAGATTCATTTAAATATGATTAAGGGTAATGGGCCATTCAAATGTGAAGGAAAGGGGGCCCCATCCATTTCCTTGTTTATATAAAAATTTACCCCTTAATGAAAAACTCAGCCAATGTCAGCTAGCTGCCGTATTTTCTTTGTTTACCTTCATCCCTGACCCTTGCGCATGTGCGCATGCTTGCTTTGCTTTGCTGCCGTGGGTAACTTAAGGGAGGTTCGCTTTCATCTGTGAGAACTGGCTCAGCCAGACAGCACTATCAGCGTAACCTTGATGAGAAGGGAGGGCTTGAGTTCCACTATTGGTGTGAATATTTCTGCTCTCAGGGGGTGGGGAGAGTCTCCCATTTATGATGTAATGTCCCACCGGGAGAATTCCCGCGCGAGTGCTTGAAGTTAATTTGCTTAGCTAGTTGAAGCATCAGAGTATATGTAGCGAGTCCCTTGCACTAATCGTTATTCCTAACAATGTACCTGTAGCACTTGGCAACAGACTAGTATTCCAATAAAGCATAACTTTTCCTGAAGGGTGTGTTTGGACTTGCTTGCTGTTGATCCTGACAGCCAATGAAAATGGTTCAGGTAGACAGAGATATAGGCATTACTTTAATATTGTCATTCAACAGAATTCTGGAGCATCCATAAAATGCATTACATTTGCTGAAGCTCTGAGGAACTGGCATAAGAACATAATGCATTGTTGGATTCCACCAGTGGCCATCTGGTTCTGTATCCTGGCCAACCAGTGATTCTGGAGAGCCAACAAACTGGACATAAAGGCCAAGGCCTTTTCCCTGTCATTGCTTACAAGGGCTGGTATTCAAGTTCCCTTTAGTCATTATAGCCATTGATGGGTCTGTCCTTGATGAATCTGTCTAATCCCCCTTTAATCCTTCTATGCTAGGGGCATTACTAATCGGGATGGGCACAAGCCAGCTCATGAAAGAAAGCTGGTGATGAATTTTGGCTGGTTTGTGGTTCACTAAGTGAAGTGAAGTTTGTGGCAGGTCAACCGACACAAACTTTCCATGAACTTTCAAGCTGTTCATGGAGGCTTGTGCCAGACAATCTCTGCTCAATCTACATGTTTACCAAATTTCAAAGAAACAAAGGGGCAGCACTTGGAGAGCATGTAAAGAAGCATCTGGAGAGGTCCCCCATGACTTTGATGTGTTGCACAGGATCCATTCTATACAGTCCTGAATCTCCTGAACCTGCACCTCTCAAAATGACAAGTGGTTATTTTTTCCAGAAAGAACTTTACTAGGGTGGCTATAACTTGGACCCTGGAAATCCAGTCCTCTCCAAACTTGGAGAGTAGGCACAGGAAAGTCAGCCAGAGATCTCCTGTGAGCTTGGAGTCCCTGGAACACTGGGGGGGCATTCTAATGAACCACAAAACTCACAAACTGAACCAGTTTGTTTGTGCCAGTTTGTGATTCACAAACTGGGCATACCATGAACTGGATTGCATTTTTCCAGTCCATGCCCATCCCTAATGGTTAACCCACTGGCAGTGAATTCCAAAATTTAATTAGCTATTTTCTAAAGAAATATTTCCTTTTGTCCATCCTGAATTTATTGCCCACCACTCAGATGCTGTTCACATTAATTGTGCTAATTCATAATGTGTGCTTTGTCTAGAGGCTATATCCAAAGACCTCTGTGAAGTGGTGCTGATTAGAAATGCTGGATAACCTGCTGGATCAATTCATGTCCAGCTCACCAGTTGCAATGCTGTGAGCTAAACATCAAACAAAATGATTAAGACAGTCTATTCAGGGGCTTCATTCTTGTGTAAACAAGAGTTTGGATTGCAGTAAATTCACTGGGCCATCAAAGTAAAGACTTTTTTTGTATGCTTGTTATGCTTGGCATTTTCTCAGGCCAGGGACCTAGTGTCATCCATGGAGGCTCTGGGACTCTCCCAATTTGTATCAACTTCCATTCACCAAGCAGACCACATGCTGGATCTGATTTTGGGGATGGGGATAAATATGGATCTGGAGACTGCCGATGCAGTGCCATGGTCAGACCACTTCTCTCTGAAGGTCAAGCTGAGCATGCCAAATCCTCTCTGTTTAGGTAGTGACTGGCAAGTGCATTTAATAGACTCTTGTCAGCTTTAGAATGCTCTGCAGGATCCAATGCCCCTTCATGGTTCACTAGATGTGCTGGTGGAGGATTGGCATTGCTAGCTCTTCAAAGCCATTAATGAAATCTCCTTTCAGCGCCCTTTCCACCCTCAAACCAAAGCAGACCCATGATATACCCTGGAGTTGTGGAGGATGAAGCAAGAGCTGAGACAGCTAGAGTGTGGATGGCAGCGTACTCATGAAGAAGTGGCACAAACATATTTTAGAACATTAATGAAAGCCTATGAGATGGCAGTGAGGTCTGCTAAGAAATAGTTCTATGTGGCCTCCATTGAATCTGCAAGCTTTCGCCTGGCCCAACTGTTTAGAATTATTGGGTCAATAACTACCTTGCTGCAAGGCAAACAAAATAATAGGGAATTGGCCATAGGCTGTGAGGCATTTGGGAGCTATTTCACAGACAAAGTCATGTCACTCTACTAGGACCTCCTGGCCACAATTGATTAAACAGAAGAATAGTTTAAATAGGAGCTTTGCTTTCTGATTTTGAGAAGCCAATATATTAATGACCATATGTATATCATTTCATTAATATATATTATTGTTGGATTAGTTCAATTATAAATTGGATGTGCATTTTAATACTATATTTATGGCAGATTTGTATTGTATCTATTTTTGTATCCTATTGTATTGTATCCTATTCTTCTGGTCTATGACTGTTGTAATAATAATAAACAAACAATAATAATAAACAAAAAACAAATTGGAAGACCCTTTGCCATCTTCAGGTCCAGTGTTGGACCATTTCAGCCAACTCTCTCAGAAGGAGGTAGACAAGATCCTGGCAGCTGTGAGGCCTATCACTTGCCTCCTTGACCTGTGCCCATCCTGGCTGGTTAAAGCCTGTTGGGTTGGTATTAGAGCCCCCTTGGGAGAGATTATCAACTTTTCCCTTTCATCTGGGACATTCCCAGTGGGATTGAAGGAGGAAGTGGTTTGTCTGCTCTTTAAAAAAAAACATCATTGGACCCTGCAGTGCTAGGCAACTACTGCCCAGTCTTGAACTTACCATGTCTAGGCAAGGTAGTTTCGAGAACGGTGGTTGAGCAGCTTCAGGTATTTTTGGAAGATGCATCCATCCTGGACCCATTCCAGTCTAGCTTCTGCCCTGGTCATGGGATGGAGATGGCACTGGTCACCATCACAGATGACCTCTGGAGGCACCTGGACCAGGGTGGATTGGCACTGCTGTTGCTCCTTGATATAACAGCAGTGTTCAATAAGGTCAATTACAATCTTATGACCCATCATCTCACCGACATGGGAATATGTGGGACTGCCCTACAACAGTATTCCTCCTTTCTCAATAGTTGGGAACAGAGGATGGCACTGGTGAAGGATCTCCCTGTGATACCCACTGGAATGAGCAGTGCCACGAGGAGTGAGTCTCTTACCAATGCTGTTTATCACCTACACACACCCCTTTGCCTAGCTGGTCTGGGGGGTTAGGCTGGGTTGCCAACAGTATGCTGATGAGTCCTAGCTCTATCTGCTGATGGATGGCTACCTGGAGTCTGCTGCAGAGAGTTTGGACAGGGCTTTGGGGGCTGTGGCGGGGTGGTTGCAGCAGAGCCAGCTGAAATTAAATCCAATGAAGATGGAGGTCCTGTACCCGAGCCAGGAGGGTAGATTCAGGAATCAGGCTCCCTGCCCTGGATGGGGCATTATTGGTGCTGGCCCAGAAGTTAAGCATCCAAGGGGTGACTTTGGATGCCTCACTTTCTATGGAGGCCCAAGTCACCATGGTTGCCAAGTCTGCCTTCTATCATCTTCGGCAGACCAGGTAACTGGTCCCCTATCTCTCCTCCCAGGACTTGGCTATAGTGACCCATGCAATGGTCACTTCCAGGCTTGATTACTATAACTTGCTTTATGGGGGCTTGCCCCTGAGACTGATCTGGAAACTCCAGTTAGTAAAAAATGTAGTGGTGCACCTGTTGACTGCGACGTCTGTGCAGGCACACATTCAGTCAGTGCCACAACAGTTGCACTGACTACCAATTGAGTACCAGATCCATTTCAAGGTGTTGGTATTGACCTTTAAAACTCTATGCAGCCTGGGACCAACATATCTAAGGATGTCTCTGGAGAGCCTTGTGCTCAGCAAACCAACACTTGCTGGTTGTCCCAGCCCAAAGGACATCCACTTAGCCTCAACCAGGGTCAGGGCTAGGGTTTTTTTGGGGGGACTGACCCCAGCCTGGTGGAACATGCTCCCATCTGATATCAGGGCCCTGAGGGACCTATTGTGTTTTCACAGGGCCTGCAAAATGGAGCTGTTCTGCCAGGCCTTTGGTTGAGGCGGTAGGTACCCAATCATTTGGCCTCCCTTGCTGAAGGCCCCCCCCATTGGATTTGGAACACCTTTACAGAGATCTATCATTGCTCCTGGTTCTATGGTTGTTTTTAATCATTCAGTATGGCTGGAACCTTATATAGTCTCTAATACTGTATTACCTGCTATTTTAATTATTTTAACTGTTTTAACTATTTATTGTTAAATTGTTTTGATGGTTTTGTATTTCCATTGTTGTCACCCACCCTGAGCCCACTTGTGAGGAGGGCGGGATACAAATCTAAACAAATAAACAAACCCAATAACTGTTAGCACTCCCTGGTTTTTGTTGTTATGCCTGTTCATATATTTTTATTAAATTATTGTATATATAATTTATTTAAAATGTTTTTAGAGCTGAAATGTGTTAATGTTGGGTGTTCATTGTTTGGGTAGAAAGAATAGGAAAGTACACATAGAAAGGTTTAAAATGAATGAATGAATGAAGTATTTCCATCAGAGTTCTCAGCAAATAAGTCTATCATGCTAAACAGTTAATCTTTTCCCCACAGTGAAAAAGTTTAGTAGTTTCTATTTTTAAAACAAGCATATTTTCCCATCATGGAAGATTATAACTTTTCATCAGACATCATCTTTTTGATCACTCACAGATTATTTATCTGTCTTGTCAATGAAAAATTACAAACTAGGAATTTAATTTATCCAAGCAGCTAAGTGCCACTGAAGTCAGGGCACTTAGACTTTTTAAATGCTTTCACACCTCTAGTGCTGGCTCATGTATAGATGGATAAAAGTGTATATTAACTGTAAAAGTGATATTAAGCCAAGTGACTGAATCATAAAATTTCCAGAAGACTCCCACACATTATTGCTAATACACTGTCTAAAACATGTTCATAATGTGTTTTTGGCCTGTGTTAATTTTGCCTGAGAATAAAAGGTGGGGGGAGTAAGAAAGTGGTGAGAATTATATGAAGCATCAGTTTTATGATACATTCTATAAATGGAAACTCTTTCAAGTCACAGAAATCTTCACTGACAGCATCATGCTAAGGTATTCATTTCCTATAAAATAATCTTATGTTCTCTATGGGAGGTTCCAACAGCACAAAAGAACCCATGATGGGGTAGTGAATTTACTGGAAGTCAAAGGTCTCTGTCCTCAAACAAAGCAGCTGGCCAAGTAGAATATATAAGATGCTTCAAAAGCACAGTAACTAGCTATTGTCCCCACACACTACCATGCTGTACAAATCCCTAGCTCAAACTCCACAATTATTGCTGTTGTTGTTAAGATATCGCATACACTCAGGGTGATATGCATGAAATTATTTGTTTTATCCTCACAATAATCCTGCCAGGTAAGATATAATGGGTTTTCAAAATTCTCTTCCACCTCACACATCATTAGCACAGACTTTCATGGCTGATGGAGACTTGGATGTTGATTTTGCATAATCAAGCTCAGGGACTATGGGACTAGGGATATGCTTTTGGATATTTCCACTCCAAATATATATCCAGAAAATACCTCATTGTTATTTTGTGGATATATTTTGGTGTCTGGATAATATTTTGAGATTGTTCAGGATACTGGTAAACAGGTCCCAAAAATTACAGAAATATTCATGGCCAGAATGTTAAGGCTCTCAGGACTGTTTTTTCTTTGATTTTACAGTGTGTCTCTTTCATTGTATTCTTGCCAGGTCTTGGTATTTGTTTGCCATTTTGGTTTGGCTTTGATTTTCTGGTTTGACATTGGTTCTATGGGGCTTGCAATAGTGTCCCTTGCTTAAATTAATTTGCATTGGATTCTGTGGACTAGATGTAATCCAGCAGGGCACTTAATTTTTTTCTGAAGGTAGGCAACCCCCCCCCATAACCCATTCCTCCACTTTCAGACGTTTGTGGCAGAGAGAAGTTTCTGTGCTCATTAGTACCTTGAATAAGAGAACCTGAAGCCTACCTATCACAGGAAAGAAAAGCCTAACTTTGAATACATGTGGTCTGCTGAACAAAACAAACAATGAGTCTAGGTTTTGTTCACAAAGGAACATTTGGCAGCTGTGGGCTGGGATCAGAAGATGCAATCCTGCTCCGCCATGTATTTATTTCATATAAAGAAACAAAACTAAAAAAAATGGTCTCTTCCATTTACAGGATGATTGTTATGTCTACACACACAGGCATTTTACCATATCAAACAAAATTGAACTCAGTCTTGGGAATAAATCCTACGGAATCTAATTGGACACAAATTTGGAATTCCACTTCAAATAAATCTAAAATATGTAATATTCAACTTAAATTTTACGAATGGATTTCAAACTGGTATTTATCAGCTCACAAAATTCATTTGATAAATAACAATTTTAACCCAAATTGCTGGAAACAATGTAATCAAGTAGGGAGTAATTTCCATAACTGGAGAGAACGTAATGTTATTCAAACTTTTTGGAAAGAAGGTCATAGGATGATTTGTGGACTTGTGAACATTTTTCTTCTATATTCACTAGAATTACTTCCACTTAATTTTTGGGTTGACATGCATCTTCCAAAACAACAGATTTTTTTTTTTACATTAGTGGCTGCATCTAGGTTGGCCATAGCTAAAAAGTGGAAGTCCCCCTTGGGTCTCACACTTCATAATTGGCAAGTAAATTCATGGGAGCAATATATTATGAGATTATTAATAACTCCTTTTTTTGGACTCTCCCTTGGTGTGGGGACATTTTGATTATGAGGAAACCTGGCAACTGGTCATAAGAGAGTTATCCCTTCTAAGGAGCAGATTAACATATCATTGAAATTATAAAAGGGTAGGAGATTTGCATAAATTATAGAATTATCTCATTTTAGTTAGGTAGTTTTATAATGAAATTCTTTTTAATTTGAATGACATGTTGATGTTATGATATGTATTTTCTTATTTAATATATATAT
>NW_015168066.1:805915-858735 GCF_001447785.1 Gekko japonicus
TATATATTCCGGCTTGCATGACCAAAAGTCTTAAGCACACATACAAACATTTATGGAATAAAAACAACCAAAGCCTTCTCGGCCTTTTGGCTAAGATCAGCGTAAACATTATCTAAATTAAAGTCATCTGTTCTTATTTAATTAAAATATAAAAAATGTATTTATTTCACAGTATTTAGATGTGCAAAATTAGGGATGCTTCTGAATTTTGCAGTCCCAGTGCTTCAATATGAAAACCCCCATTTTAATTTTAATTTCAATTTTACTTCTCTTTAGAATAAATTAAACCCATTAACCTTTTTGCACAACTTTCTGTCTTCTAAATGATGAATTACAAGTGGGAATTAAGATTGCTGGGGGAAAGATCAACAACCTCAGATATGCAGGCGATACCACTCTAATGGCAGAAAGTGAAGAGGACCTAAAGAGCCTCTTACTCAGGATAAAACAGGAGAGCGCAAAAGTGGGCTTGAAGCTCAACATCAAAAAAACTAAGATCATGGCATCCGGCCCCATCACTCCTTGGCAAATAGAAGGGGAAGTCGTGGAAGTAGTGACAGACTTCACGTTCCTGGGATCCCAGATCACCGCAGACTGTGACTGCAGCCATGAAATTAAAAGACGCCTGCTCCTTGGGAGGAAAGCGATGGCGAACCTAAACAGCATGATAAAAAGTAGAGACATCACCCTGCCAACAAAAGTCCGCATGGTCAAAGCAATGGTATTCCCAGTAGTCATGTATGGCTGCGAGAGTTGGACGATAAGGAAGGCCGAGCGCCGAAGAATAGATGCTTTTGAACTATGGTGCTGGAGGAGACTCTTGAGAGTCCCTTGGACTGCAAGAAGAACAAATCAGTCAATCCTCAAAGAAATCAACCCTGACTGTTCCCTGGAAGGCCAGATAATGAAACTGAAGCTCAAATACTTTGGCCACCAAATGAGAAGGGAGCACTCACTGGAGAAGACCCTGATGCTGGGAAAGATTGAAGGTCAAAGAAGAAGGGGACAGCAAAGAATGAGATGGTTAGACAGTGTCATAGATGCAACGAACATGAAACTGAGCCAACCTCAGAGGACGGCAGAAGACAGGAAGGCCTGGTGTGATCTGGTCCATGGGGTCGCGAAGAGTCGGACTCGACTGTGCGACTGAACAACAACAACAAAAGCCACATATTTTCCTCTATCTCTTTGCTGATCCTTCACAGCTGCCCTAGACATCTTAGTACAACACCAAAAATGAGATTTTAAAAGTGGCATGCTAATTTTTTTCTGTGGCCTGTTATAGTTAAATAAACGGCATATGGTACAAAATAAACAAACAAATAAGCAATTGAAATTGGGCAAAACAAAATGATTCGCAATGACAACATGCAGAAGATAAAAGAGTAAAACAACAACAACAACATATTCATACTAGTCCCATAGCCAGAAATGCTTTAGTGAAGGGGCAGTATGTAAAGGAGTTACCAGGTCCTCAACATCCCAGTTCTGAAACTAATTTTGGCAGGGCCAGTTGTTGACCCACCCATCCTGAAGCAAATTCCCCCCCCTACAAACAGAGGAGGCAAGAGAGAAGGCAACCCAAAATTGTATAAATCTTAGTCCATTTTTCACTTGTCATAGTGGATATTCAATAGTAAAGAAACAGAAAGGAACCATGGGTACAGGGAGAAAAGGTGATATGTCAGAGCAGATGATAATGGATTTGATCAGTACTTACTCAGGTTCAGAGCTTTCCCCCATTTCTT
This sequence comes from Gekko japonicus, assembly GCF_001447785.1. Taxonomy (NCBI): domain Eukaryota; kingdom Metazoa; phylum Chordata; class Lepidosauria; order Squamata; family Gekkonidae; genus Gekko; species Gekko japonicus. The sequence goes on from NW_015168066.1 coordinate 807,664, forward strand.
CCCAAGTAGTTTATATTAAAATTGCATGCTAATTTCCCCTTATGTTTATGTGATAAAAAGGAAGAAACTTACTTTCAAAAAATGTAAGCTGGGAATCCTGAGGGGGGCATAGTATATTTTCTAGCAGGGCATTGCCCCCATGTGATTCCTCTCCTTTTCTCTCTCTGACAGCCCTATAACCTGTTTTCAAGTAACTCATGGAGGGTTGGCCTGCGTTCACTGTTGCTAATCATATACAAGTTGTGCATACCACTAGGATTCCAACAAATGGATACAGTCCAGCTCCTTGCATTGCCAAACCTGGAAGGGAGCCTCCTTATTAGAACCCTTCATTTTATGGAGTTGTGGGAGGGAAGTCCAGCAACCCCCCCCCCAAAAAAAGAGCTTTTTCTTTCAGCAAACTTTGTAAATAAGAGCCATGGACAATGGGAGGGAATGGAATCCAAAGAAACGTATAGGCTACATAGGATTCACAAACTGAACATGTTCAGTTACGTCCAAGTTTTTAAAGCAGCAGGGGCAAGCAGAAACTAGCAGAAATGTCTTTATTTCAGCTTTTCCCACTAAATTCAACATTTTAATGAATGGAACCTGGTGAAAGACTAAAAAGAAATTACTCACATAGTCATCAGGCCTGTCAGAGTAATGTGAAAGATCCAATATATTTTAGAGGCAGTGCAACTTTGTATTCCTTCTGTTTCAGATTACCTCATCAAATGTTTAACATTTTGAGTCAGGGTCTTATTATTTCAACCTCTCGGCAGAGCTCCACTCACACTTTAGGGCTCCATAAAACAATATATGGTAATAACTGCCTGGTCTCATTGGCCTGCTTTAATGTAAACCTTGACATAATCTGAAGCTTTCTTGTGGAAAACCTTGTCTGCCCTCCACAGGGTTAAATTCCCTTTGGGAGGTTTTAAATCACACCTCGTTTTTTTCTTCTTCTAGCTATGGAGACGCTAGCCTACAGTTTGTAATATTCAACACCATTAATCTATTTTAATTAAAACTTGACTGCAAAATTCATTCCTGCTTTTGTTCAGCCGAAGCCAGTTCAGCTTTACACCAGCAGGGACTCAGGCACTTCAGCCGCCAGTCCAACACTCATTCAGCGTTCATTGATTTCATACTTTACCATCTCATTCTGGCTGGTGCAGCCTTATCCAGGAAATGAAGAACACTCAGTAACTCCTTAACAAGCACAGTAAACAGTGATACTTAAAAAAACAAAAAACAAATTTAACTAGCCAATTCTCTTCCCATATCATTTAACATTTTGAGACCAGCAATAAAGTCCCCCTAATGTATAATTACAAGCTGTAAACACATGGGATACAAGCCACCCAAAATAACCCATCTTCTCTGAAAGTAGTGGAAGATTACAATTTTGGCTTCATGCACTGCTAATCTACTCATCAACAATTTGGTCAGGATGCAGAAGCCTTTCCTTCCTGTACAGGGATTTAGACTGAAGTATATGCAAATGTGCATCTCTCTTCCTTCCTTTAATGCCACTACAATGCAACATTGTCAAAGCACTTAAGAGATGTTAACAACTGTGTATGTTGAGCATGATTTCAATGGATCTTAGTCCTAAACAAATGGGCATCCTTAAGTACTTACAGTGCAAATCTATGCAGAGTTTTTTGAGTAACTCTGCATAGGATTGTACTGTGAGTTTCATAAATGCCAGTAATTTTACTATATAAAAGTTAGACCTACCACACTTTTTTGTTTAGGATTGTTCCCACTCTTTGTAGTATTTCTTCCATCTTGGCAAAATATTTTGAGCATATTTGCATCTGTGCAGTTAGTGGCATCACATAGTCAGCCAATTGGTAGGGACTCCTGGTGCGTGCTCAGAACGTATGGAATTGCCTAGATTGCTGAAAATGTGAGCTTTCTCAGTATTCCTGTTCAGTTAAGGTGGCTTCGCAAATGACAGACTTCATCAGCACTAGCAGGAAGTTATATATAGGAAGATTTGGAAGAATAATTTACAGGAATGACATATCTCAGTCAGCACCTATCCTCTGTTTAAATATTCATCTACTGTAGCAGGTAAGGAGGGATGGCACTGTGGTATAGCCTGATCTAGTCAGGCTTGGAAGCTAGGCTGGGTTGGTACTTGGATCTGCAGAGAAAATCAATGACAAAGCACCTCTGTTTCTAACTTGCCTCAAAACTCCCTTGCTGGGGTTTCCATAAATTGGTTATGACTTGAAAACACATATGTACATATATCCTGTGGCAGGCTATTCTCCCTCACACAGATAATGGTCTTGGCCTGTTGGATGGAAATGTCAGGGAGAAGACAAGCACATTTCTACAACAACTGAGCCCTGCTGCCTGGGTGCCGGTAGGTAGTCACCCCCCATACAACAATGTGGCCCAAGTTAGGTAATCATAAAATGATATGTAAACCGCTCAGAGAGCCTTCGGGGTCAGAGCGGTATATAAGCCGAAAATTAAATAAAAAATAAATAAATAAGTATCTGTGCACATACATTTGGTGAGCACCCCACCTAATGTTTCCAAATATCTGTAAATTGGGCAACAGAGATGCTGACCTCCTAAGGACCCTATCTGATGTTGCCTCTGTGGTATGGAGCCATTGCAAAGTGTGTGCTTTCCACACCACTCTGGTACTCCATACGTTTCAAGTTATACGACTTGCTCCTTCCCATGCCAGGACTGCCCCACCTCCTGCGAATGATATTGTGAGCATGGCAGGAGCTGCATAGCTGGTGTCAGCCACATGGCTATGGTCTTCTTATTTCTGAGCTGTATATGCAGGAGAATGAGGTGACAAATACAATAAGATGTTAAAATGGAATGAACCACATCAGACTACAGAGGAGTGTTCATATTTTGAAGTGTTCCCTGTGTTAAAAACTTCCCACAAATAGAAGGCTATCACTGCAATAAAAGGTAGGGCAGAAGCTTTTTCCTTGCAATGCCAATTTCCCATTTTCATGAAGCTGTGTATGCATTCAGAATGAGAATCTGTCACCTGCAGTCTGAAGTGGTGCATTCCATTCTGTGACTGCAGTATTCTGCCACCTCATTCTCCCACTTGTACATATCAGCTCTGATGTCACCTGAATGGCATCAGAAAGGGATGTTTCCACAGGAGTTTCTGTACTGCTAAGGAACAGCCCTCAGTATTTTGCATAAATGCAGCTGAATATTTCTAACAAATAAAATGAGATGGGTCTCTGCTTTATCTCTTATTATTAGTAGTACTGCCTAGAAATATAGTAATTTGGGACTCCTAGACACTGCTAAACATTTTGCTATCTTTTCTGTAGCATTTCTTCTCTCTGTGGCTATGGTGTTCCTGATTTGCCACTAAATCCCAAATTTACTCATTGGTTTTTTTTAGCTTAACTATGTTATCACTTCTTCACAATACACATACCACTGAAATGTTAAAAACCACTATGTTCTGTAAAATAAAACACAGTTCACAATAATAATATATATAATTCCCCTACAATATAAAGGATAGAGGGTATCTAATGGACAGAAACATAAGTTTTAAGATGTTAAGTATTATTAGTTATTCATATTACCTTTGCTAAGCCAGCCTCCTCATTTCATGCTTTGGTAGCTTTAAAGTTGTTTATTGCTCTGTTATTCCTTATCACGGAGGAACATGTTGAGAATTACTGTCACTTATCTGTCTTCAAGGACTTATGTACTGGACTGGTGTGAGTTTTCTATAGAGGTTAGTATGCCTTTGTTTCACACCACCAGAGAGCACTGTTGGATTGTTAAGATGTGGCTGTTCTTTCCTTCCAGACATTAACTATAGTAATGAGAACTAGGGAGACAAATAAAAACTTTGCTAAATATTCCTTCTCTGGAACCATATGACAAATGTCACTGGTGCAGAAGGCATAATAAATCAATTGGTCATTTTTTTTTTTTTTGCATCTAGAGCTCGGCATTCCTTTGACATTCTTCTTCCTTATAAATAAATGAGAGGTCCAATGCTCCCAAGGTTGCAATTAGCAGCTTAGCTTCCACCAAACTCTCATAAATGTTGCTCTGTTTGCTAGTCCAAATGACTTGGCTATGTGTTGAGGCCTCTGGGAAACTGGGTGTCAAAGTCTCATCTCTGATTGCTCCATCTCACAGTTAGAAAGGCCACAAAGGTAATAAGCTTGGAAGCAAAGGGACATGCTGTGTGAGCACATGCCTGTTGCACCAATCAATCCACCTTTGTGGAGGCTGTTCATCTAGGTTTCTAACTTAAGAGGCAGGTATCGCTTCATTGTTCTCAAAGGTCAAGAGATTTGAGGGGGAAGTAGAAAAAATGAGTCCAAAACTGAAGTGTTAGGATGGTCAAGGGGAAAAACATGAATTGCCATATGGTCTGTTGACCTTCTCAGCACATCTCATGGGTTTTCTATTGCTATCAAGAATGGCCACAAAGAGAAGTTGTATATCAAATTATTATGAAACTGGCATTTATTAGGGCAAAATTAATCTGTTATACCTACTTTCTAATCGTATGGGGGTAAGTTTTCATAAATACATTCATATGATCTAGATACGTATACATTCCTGAGTCCTGGAGATACACTGATAATTCTACAGAAATTATTCTAATTCTCCTCAGAATTTCTACATGTATTTTCCTGAGCAGAATGGACAAACTTCATGCTAACTGAAAAAGCAAACAGATCTTTTGCCATTTTGTGTGGAAGAAACAGAAATGTTAACATACAGTTCAGTACCTACACAAATTCATGATTAAATTCACTAGAAAAAGTAATTAGGGAAAAGTATGTCTATAGGAACAAAATGCTCTAAAATATAAGAACACTACAAATCTAAATTTTCTACTCAGGAAGAGTGTAATGTACTCCGCCATTACCACGTGCGCGACCGTTGGGCCATGCGGTCAAGCACAAGCCCAAAGCTTCGTACATTTAGAACAATAGCCAAGCAGATCCTAGCCCGCACCAATCAGAGGGCCAGGTCCGCAGCCGAGAGCCTATGGGACTCTCGGCTTCTGTAAATAACCTATAGGGTGAATAGGGGTGTGTTTTGGTGGCGGGTTTCTGTGCATATATACCGGCCTGTGTGCCGGCTTACTTTGTCTTGTTCCTGATTGAATAAAGTACTCTTGCTGAAATCACTCCACGTTTCTAAGTACTTTTCACTGGCGACGAAGGTGGGATTCTACCCTTCCTGAACAGACCCGGAGGAGACCAAGCAGCACCGAGCACCAAAATGAGCAATACTGGATTTTTTTTGTCTCATCAGAGTATGCAGTGGACAAGACAAGACAAAACATATTTTGCTCAGTGAAACTACAGATCTGTAAAAGACAGGTGCAAAAACAGAGGACCAATTTATTTATTATATTTAGGTGTCATTTCTGTACACAAAGTCACCACAATTACAGCAAATGAATATTCATGTATTAACAATTAAACTATGATGGGGTTTTATATGTATACATATTTATGGAAACTCCAGAAAGTTATTGCAAGGTCTCATGAAAGTTTTGCAGTCCAAGACACTCTAACTTATGAGCAACAAATTAAAACCCTGTAGCTTTCAAAAGTACTATCTTTGAGAAGTCTGCTAGATCTGAGTAGTGCATTCAAGGGTCAAAATAATTCAGTAAAGAAAACTGGTGAGGAGAAATTAAAGTTCAGTAGTCCAATCTGCAGGATGATTAACAGTGCAATCCTGAACAGTTACACCCTTCTAAACCTATTGACTTCAGTGTTAGGTACTTAACAAAATGAGTTCTTTCCCACTGCCTAGAGTCAGATACAGACAATTTGTTATGTATGTATGTATGTATGTATGTATGTATGTATGTATGTATGAATCTATGTATGTATTGGACTTATAGCCTACTACAATAGACCCCAGTTGCTTCTTTTTCTGTGAGGCAGATTTTCCCGCCAAAATGCTAAATAGCTGTTTTCCACCCTGTCTGAACAGCCCCTTGGTAGCATGTGGTTATAAACCATTTATGACTTTCTAAGTGTCCCACCCTGTGATAGAGAATATATTTGGCTTTTGCCCAGGCCAGACATTTGTTGTTGATAAGCAGGAGCCTACTTGTTATTTCCTTTGTAAATGGCACTTAAGAAGAAGTAAAGTTCAAACAGGAATTACGATTTTATTAAGCAGGCACAATTGGGTTAGGAATATGCAGGGGATGAGAAAACTGAGATAAATTTTGTTGCATTTGCAAATCATGATATTTTGGACAGGCAACAAAGTATTGTTGACGTTCAGTTCCTCGGAGACTCAGTTCTTAACAGTGAGAAGTTTTTTCTGTCTTGGAGATTTCTTAACAGTAACAATGGTCGAGTTCAGACTGGCAGTTTGAAGCAGGAGGGAACCGTGGCAAGAAAGAGCCAGAACAAACTGTTCTGGGTTTTCCTGATCACACTGCGCGGACTGATGTGGGAGCATACCGGGAGGAGGCACGAGGGAGCGTTAACACTGTTGGCCCAGAGGTGCAGCTGTAAGCGGTGTTTTCCTCACGACAGACGCCTAGGCACCTAGGCACAGCAGCAAATAGGGCAGGATCCGGCCACTGTGGGCCATAGGCACATCTGGCCACATCACTACCCCCTCTTCAAGGCAATCACCTGCAACTTCCAGGTGCTAGAGTGAGGCTAGGAGGTCAGTCAGCGTAAACAGCCAGCACACATTATTAATGCAGGCTGTTCCTGGCTTTTAGTGGTTAGCGTTCACACTTCCAGGAAGTGGGATAAACGGACTCTCCAGGATTTGCTACCACTTTCACCAGGTATCTTTTAATCCTGGGAGACAAGCACTACAAAACGGGTTGAATACGGGTGGGGAACGCCGGACAGATGTGCCTGTGTGAACGGCCCCTTTAATCCGCTTGTGAAATGTTCCTCACATGGGCCTATATCGGGGCAAACTGCCAGTCTGAACTCAGCCAATATGTCTTAATAAAAATTAATGTAACTATCTTAGTTTCCTGGAGGCTAGTACTCTCTTCCTGTATTTAATTCCCTTCCTTGTGGGATTATAGAGCTCCCTTTGACGCTAATATAAAACCGTTCACTTTCTCACACCAACCAAGGGTCCCTTCTGAATTGAACCCATCAGTTCCTAGAAGCAATATGCCTTTTCTGTTTGGCTAGACTGGAGATGCTCCTTTTCTATTTGGCTACTGACCAATCTATTTTGTCAGAATTAATCTTCAGTTCTTGACACTGTGGATAAATGGTTTTCAGCTTGGCTGACTCTTAGACTAAAGTTCCTAAATTTGAACTTTTCCTCAGATTTTGGAAGTATACTGTAAAGGTAAGGTGTCATGTCCCTTCACTTTCAAAGTGATTTTGTCTGATTCCTTCTGACAGACACACCAACTCCAACTGGCCACTGACACACCAGATACGACAAATGGCTGAAGAAAGACACTTTTCCTCAGTACTCACCTGCAATTAAAGTTTTGCTCAGCTGGTGCTGACCAATCAGACTGACACAGGCATCAGCCTGTCAATCAAACTGTGCATAACCAAGAGGCATTAACCCTTAATCTCCCAGTTCTCCGAATCTGATGTACTAAGCATCCTGGTTTTGGAAATCAGTTTGTCATACACACCCTCCCCTACTCCGTAAGGCTCAGGGTGTGTTACAACATTAAAAATTGACATACAGTTAAAATACAACTTATATTAAAATTTAACAATCACAGTGTTAACAGTTCCTCATTAGATGGCACAATAGGGCAGATCAGGAACTGGTCCATGGTGGGGAGCCTCCACTCATCCTTGACCTTATGCCTGGTGGAATAGCTTTGTCTCACAGGCCCTCTGAAATCATTTCAAGTCTCCCAAGGGCTAAGTCTCATTGGATAGAGCATTCCACTAGGTTGGGACCAGGGCTGAAAAGGCCCTGGCCCTGATCACAGATAGCTGGATATCCTTCAGCCCGGGGATCACCAGCAAGTTGTTATTAGCTGAGCCCTTTAGATTCCATAAGGAGCTGTGGTGGCTCAAGTGGTTAAGATGCTGAACTGCAGGCTGTGGAAGATCGGTAGTTCAGCAGTTCGAGACCCGAGTGCCGCATGATGGAGTGAGCTCCCATCTCTAGTTCCAGCTCCTGCCAACCTAGCAGTTCGAAAGCAAGAAATTGCAAGTAGAAAAATAGGTACCACTTCAGTGGGAAGGTAACAGCATTCCATTTTTGAAGAATGGATAGACTTTAAAGAGTATATTGAGAAAAATTGGGATGTTAAAAATAATTTACTTTGCTTTGATAGTTATTAAGAGCGGGAATGGTAATAGATAAGGTTTGAAACTGAGAAAATGTTATCTGAAATGGTTACCTGAAAATGTGAAAGAGAAAATGTACAATGATAATGGGACAATAAAATGGAAAGGAGGGGGGAAGCATTGCGGGAAGCCACTGAGAGGGGGGGGAGAGGAGATAAGAGAAAAGGATATTTGTTAAAAGAAAAGATGTAATGTTTAATATGTTGTTATATACAAAAATAAAATGTTTGATAAAAAAAAGAAAGCAAGAAATTGCAAGTAGATAAATAGGTACCACTTCAGTGGGAAGGTAACAGCGTTCCATGTGCCTTGGTGTATAGTCATGCCGGCCACATGACCACGGAAACATCTTCAGACAGCGCTGGCTCTTTGGCTTTGAAACGGAGATGAGCACCGTAACCCTAGAGTCGGATTCGACTGGTTTTCAAGCAAGGGAACCTTTACCTTTTAAAAAAGATTTCATAGTGTAGTAAAGGCTGGAGTCAGACTGCAATGGCAATTTCCACTGATTCCCCCTTACTCTGCTGACTCCCTGGTGCCATTTCTCTGGATCCACTGTCCTCTAGGAGCAGCATTTGGTGGAGATCAGTGGGCTGCGCTGAAGGGGAGGGGAGAATGTCCTGTTCCACTGATGGAAAAATTAGTCCAGATCCACCCCTGTATCTTTGCTATTCTAGCAAAAGTTATGGTTGGAATTCTAGGGAGCTAAGTAGAGCTTGTGGAGTTATGGGTTATATCAGGTCTAACTGATGTTATCTTGAACCATCATTTAGGGAACATGTTTTGTAACAGTATTATTTCAAACAAATTACTGATCCTTATTTCCATGTTGTCATGCATCACTTGTTCATCGAACATGGAATGACAAACCAATTTGTGTACAGAACTGCATTAGTGTGAGCTCATGCTAAGGTTGTTCTAGGTTAAAAACTAGCCAGCTCTCAAGATTGTACTTCATATGGTTTGTGTGATGCCTATTGATATAATTGAATGAGTTACAAGAGATTGAATCTTTAAAAAATGTAGATTACCAGCCACAGGCTCTTAGGCTGTCTTTTCCCTCTGTCTCTGATTATTATATCTATTCAACTTAGTATCTCCAGCTTGAATAGTTCCCATTCCTGTCCATAATTATTGGCTTGTTCCATTTCAGGTCCCAACTTGGTGCTGTTATTGTCCCCTGTAGGGTTGATGAGTGTGTGTTATAATGACTTCTGTCTCCTTTGCAAACACACACATTTTTGCAGTGGAGTGGCATTGACATGAAAATGTCTTCCACATCATTTGTGGAAATCAAGCATTAACAAGAATCTTAATAAGTGCAATCATATTTTAATCCAAAAGCGTTCTGAGTTGAGTACTTTAATCAAAACTTCTTCCAGTGCTTGCAGGAAAATAGAGTACTTTGATGAAGTTATTCAAATCATTTCTCTTCAAAAATAGGTCATTTGGGTGAAAGAAAGGGGGAAAACAATGAATTCCCTCATTTTAGGAGAGAATTCCCTTCAAATTGTGTTTCTAAGATTTGATAATGCAGAAATGTAATTCAACAAATGTCACTCTTATACAAGGTCCATTAAATTAAAATAATATTTTCATGGGGGCAAGCATTTAGTAGATTAATGGCTATATTTGCTATGTGGGTTTCAGTATCTATGGCCTGAGACTTGCATGTCAAGCAAATGCTCTACCACTGAGCCAAGGCCCCTCCCCATCTCTACCAAAGAACTCTGGCACATTGCAGAGGATTCTGAGGATTGCTCCAGGGCTGTATCATCATGTAGTTGGCTACTTTACATTCATTGCACATTAACAGAGCTCTGCAACCTATGGTTTTACAGTCAAATGTGGTTCCAAAGGGAAACAAATATGGCTTTTTTAAAAAGAACAAAAGATGAAATGGTTAAGTATATTGGAAGAGTAGGTGGGATGCTAGAATTACCACCATTTGGAAGAAATAGCAGGCAAAATAGCAATCCAGGTGGAAAGCATTCACAGATTTATGCCAGTGCACTAAAACAAAGTGCTCCTGTATATCTGCATTACTTTCTGTGAAATCTTTTGTGTGCTATTTTTTTTTAAATAAAGGATGCCCAACAACAAATGTTTGGGTGGCAGAAATGTTAAGGATTATTACTAAACATGTCAGCTATCAGTCATTTCAAGTTATACAGGTTTAGTTCTGCAAATGGAATTCCTTATACTGACTTTTTGTTGATCAGTTCATCTGAATTCTGATGTTGATTGGTTCTGTGCTTCTAAAAGGATGGTGATCCTTGGGGTGGAACAATCATTCACAATTAGATTGGTGTATCTCCACAGAAAAACCTAGTTGTAAGTAGGCAACACTACTATAATATCCAGCAATGGATGGATTTAGCCTAGGCTGCATTATCAGTTCATGAGAGTACTGCCAGATCAACCCAACATCACTTCACTTGAAAGAAGAATGCAGGTCAGAACACATCATGGTAGAAGACTGGGGGTGGAGGGCATGCTGTCATTCTGGAAATCTTGTCTGCCATTCCTGTCATTGAGAAATCCATTATTAGCTTTCAAGAAACAGAAGAGTTTCTCAGAACAGTGTAAAAACCAATGATTTCAAGCCATTTAGCACCATTATAGATCAAAATACCATGTTTTTCATTGCAACTATGTTTGAAGCAACCAACTTCTGTTCTCTAGCTGCACAACAGAAGAGACTAATTAATTAATTAGATTTCTTCCCCGCCTTCCTGCCGTTTTAAAACCAACATAAAATACACTCAATAAAATTACAAAAATACAATTTAAAACCAATTAAATGTGGTGGTGAGATATTATAAAGTGCAAATGCAACACAACCGATGAAGTAATTCTTACTGGAAAGCACAGCAGAAAAGCTCCATTTTCACGTCCCTGTGGAATTGCTGGAGGTCCCGCAGTGCTCTGATCACACTTGGGAGATCATTCCAGAGTGTTGGTGCCACCGGGGAGAACACCCTGGTCCTAGTTGCTGTCAACATTAAACATTATGTGGTGACAATGCTCAAAGAGTAGCATGAATCAATCAAAATATCACCAATAATTAAGACATTTTCTAAACTAGATTCTGTAAAAAAGCATGTGAAACATAAAAATCAAGCCAGAACAACCACAATAAGACACAAGAAAATATTGACAAAACATTGGCATAAAAGCCTCAATGAAAGTGTATTTAAAAAGTACAAAACCACCACCAGATCCACAATCTTTATATTATATTAACAATTGAATAGTTGCCCTCCCCTGAGAATGCTCTCCATAAAAAAATAGCTCTTAATCTCACATTAGAGTTGGACTACAAAAGTGCCAGAGGAATCTTGTGGGGGTTGGAAAAATCAATTTATTTTATTTACTTTTTTATAGTCCACCTTCCTCATTGAGACTCAAGGCAGATTACACGGTGTAAATCAATGCAATCAATAGGATGAGTCATCTAGTACAATATAATAGGACTAGGATGAGAGAAATCTGAAAGTATAGAGTCTTAGACATGACAAGCAGGGACCCATAAAGAAACTGGCAGGGAGGGTACTAGGGATGGGCACAAACCAGCTCACAAACCTTTGTTTGTGATGAATTTTGGGCAGTATGTGGTTCGTGAACTACGGCCCAGCTGCAAACCTCCATGAACTTTTAAGGCAATTTGTGGACACTCATGGGGAGCAAAAAGCACATTTTAACACCAGCTTTCTCTTCCTCCAAAAGGCTGCCAAAACAGCTTAGCAGTGGGAGCAAATCAGAAACAGCTGAGCTGCAGGAGCAGCCTCCTCTTGCTACTCAGCTGTTTTGGGTTTACCCACCTTTCTTTCTCTCACTCATCTCCATCAATCTCCCCCATATTGCTCCCCCTCCCCTTCTCTGACAATTTACCATCCCTCTCTCCCCTACCCATCTCTGTGAATATTCCCTGCCATCTCTCTTCTCCCCCCTAACCTTGACCTCTTCAGCAGCAGCATTGACAGCAGAGCCCCTGGCATCTGACAGGGCCCCCAGGAGCTCCCATGTCAACAGCAGGTTCCCTGGGAGCCGTCATGTCAGCAGCAGGACCCCTGGGAGCTACTGCATTGACAGCAGGGCTCGCAACAACTGGCAGGGCCCTTTGGAGCCACTGTGTCAGCTGCACAGGTGAGTTATCTATGCATGCATAGATAAAGTTATTGTTTGGGGGTGGGGCTTAAACCACCAATATAGTTTTTTAACCTTTTGTTAAAGCTTGTGAGCTTCCATATCTATCTGTCTATCTGTCTATCACTATGCATAATCTATCTATGCATAATCTATCTGTCTATCTGTCTATCACTATGCATAATCACACACATCCGGTCCCACTCTTCATATGCTACAACATAAATGGGTTCTCTGTATGACTTCAGTAGAGTTGGAAGGGTAGAACTGGGCTTAGGAGGACACTTTTAGTAATGCAGCTTTCAACAAATCCAGACTTCTTTTTATGCTGAGGTCATTTACATGCAAGAGCATAATTCTCCCCCCCGCCACCCCCCATTGTCTTCTTTTTGTCCTTCTGTTTCTCAAATGTTAACAACATCCGCAGAAAGATCTGAATTGTTACCTCTGCCATTTCAGTACCTTGTTAAAAGCAGTACTCAAGGTGGCATCTTGAGTCAGCATATGTACAGCATGTACCTTGCTGTGAACAAGACATATGTAGCAGCAGAATATTTAGGGAAATAAATATCAATTAAAATTGTGCTCATGCTGGAGCTCATTGGATCTTCCTAAGCTAACAGGTATAATGGAAATGTGAATTAAAGCTTGTATTGACTTTTTCTTCCCTTCAAAAGTTCAAAAGTAGGTAATGTTTTGTAACAATGACTAAACCACATAGAAAGTTTTCCTTCCTTTTAATATTTAATATGATGTTCTGTAGAACTAAGGAAAACAAGTTTTGTTCCCTAAATTAATCTTTTTCTGCCTTTATCCTTGGTAGCAACAATTGGGATTCAAAAATTTAAATGTTAGTTACTGATCATCCACAGAAGAGCTGGGAAAAGAGATACCAGTCAAACCTCACAGCTATACTGTGGTTCGATGATTAGGCTTCAACAAGGACTTACAGGGGCATCCCATTTTAGCCACCCTCATTACATCCTCTTAACCTTTCTTGAAAGTCCCTGTAGCCTCTCCTGTTCTCCTGCTTCCTTCTGGCACCAGCAAAAGGCCTTTCTCTCCTTCACATCCATCCAATCTTCCTTTTATATGCCCCATCTTATTTATTTATTTCATTTATATACTTCCTTTCTACACAATATCCTTAAAACAACCTGTGAGATACATTAGGCTGTAATGTATAACTGGCTCAAAGGTCACCCAGTCTAACCACTACATACAGCTGTCTTTATCATTTTAACCACTTTTTTTTTTAGATTTCAGAATTTTCTGCAAACCTAAGGCATTTTTCAGGTTTGTCAAAAGATCCATCTTGTCTGTTCACCACTCCAGTTTCTAGATTTAAGTATCCTCAGATGGTGCCACTCTTCACTATTAGAACATACAAGTGGGGACCTGCAAGAAAGTTGTGGGAAGGGGGCATTCCCCCACCTTTACTTCCTTCACTCTCCTCATTTTCTGTCAAAGTCCCCCTCTCTTTCTGCATCAATCTTCCCTCACTCCCTTTCCTCTCAGCCCTTCTATGTCATTCTTCCCCTGTCTCTTTCTCCTACACCCCATCTCAAGTAATCTTCTCTTACCCCCTTACTCCCCTCACCCTTTTCATGTCATTCTCCCCCCTTACCCCCAGCCCTTCTCAGGCAATGTCTGACAATTTCTCTCCCCTCTTCTCAGTTTGCCCTTCTCTTTCTCTCCCCTCTATTTCTCCCCATCTGCTTTTTCTTTTCTCCCCCTCAGACAATCCCCTGTTCTTTTGCGTTTTCTCTGCCTCCCTTCAACAATCTCCCCCTTCTTTCTTCTCTCCCCTGCCCTCCAACAACCCCTTCTTTCCCACCCCCCTCTGACAATTCCCCTCCTTTTTTCTCTTTCTTCCCCTACCCTCAGATGACCTCTTTCTCTTCTTCTCCCTCCCTCAATCGCCCCTTTTTCTCTTTCTCTTCTCCACCCTCAGACACTTCCTGCCTTCTTTCTCTTCATCTTCCCCCCTCCCTCAGAAAATCCCCCCTTATTTCTTATTCACCCCCCTACTTTTTTCTTACCTTTGAGCCTGGTGGCAGCAGTGCTCCCTATAAGGCATTCCAAGACCAGAGCAGCTCCCAGAAGTGACAGGGCCCAGAGCCTTTCCCAGTGTCTGCCACCACCATGGCTAAGCCCACTGTAGCTCCTTGCAGCCACCACTGACAGCTCTGCAGGTAAATTTTATTTTGGGGGAAAATTAAACCCCCATTCTGTTGTGGGTTGTTTTTTTTTTAAGTGTTCAGATTTATCTGCAAACCTGGGGATACCCCCAAGTTTGCAGAACTACCTGTTTGGGTAAGTGTGGCCCCAATCTACTGATTTAGTTATCTGCAGATGGAGCCACATCTGAGAAAAGGGTATATAGATGATACTGGAAGCTCAGGTACAAGTACTTACAATGCCATGAAGGTCAGTGAGTGACAGCTCAATGTGTGAAGGTAGGTCCTTCAGGTCAGAGGAATTTCAGGATATAAATGAGGGGGGAATGAAATGGAAATGTGGCAAGTACAAAATCCTATGCAATGTGATATTTATAGTTTTGTGTTTAAAGACTAGGAATGCAGGAAGCTCCATTGGGCAGGTGGCACAGGAATCCCATGGAGGAATCTATTTCAAGCAACTCCTGTTCCCTGAATATACTAGATTTGCACCTAATACTCCATGATTGTGATAGTCAAATCTAAATTAATGTCTGATATGTCTGAACAATAAACAAAATTATTATTCAATGTGGAACATTTGAGTAGCTTGTTCTTTTGCATGCTAGTGTTGTTTAATGCTGTTCTGTAGCATCTTATTTCCTTGGGTACTGTCTCCTCTTGGTGTCATTTTCTTCTCCTTCTTCACCACCTATATTTCAACTGCCCATCCTGCTGTTTTACTGGGTTGGCTTTGGTGACCTAAATCCTGTTGTTTACAGGCCTCATTATGTCACATTAGCATCATGATGTCATAGATATCACTTGGCAGTGACTGAAAAGATAACAGATAGTAGGGTCAAGAAGAACAGCATCAAAAGAATGTGAACATGTACAAAATAACTTTCAAAAGTAGTTGAAATGGAAGGCACCCATTGACGCTAATGAAAACAAAAATTAAATAAGGCACGTACTTTCAGCTCAGCCCTAAAAGGTAGCTGTACTTCAGTTTTCTTTAGCTTATCTTCATTTTAAAAAATAATCATTGAAGAATCTCTCTTTTAGTAATTATCCATTAAATGTATGAGGTACGAGTTGTGTTCTGTCCTAGTGAAGGGGGGAGGAACAAAAACATTATATTATGTTTAAAATTAGCTTTTTAATGATGTGAACTTAGAATCATTTTTAAAGAACACTGTGAATATTTATTATATGAAGGGTAAGTCTTTTATGTTTTAAAAATCAAATTGCAGCTTAACATCTTACTTAGTAGTGTCTACCCTTTGCTGTATATGCATTGCATAGAAAGGAACAGAACCATCAGATTACACTCTTGGATATCATCCACTTTCTACAGCTGTGTAATTAACATCTAAATATGGTCATATTTGTTCTTTAATTAAAGTGCCAGATTGTCACCCAATCTGTAAACAGAAGAAAGTAATTTTTTGTCTTTGCCACCACTGCACAGTTCTGCTTTCAAAATGCATGATGCATGAGTGGTAAGGTTCTAGAGCTAAGAGAATTTGGAAGACATTTTAAATTCTCAGTTTTTAAAGTTGCATGTAGAAAAGTGAATGCTGACAGGCAAAATGTAGATACTAACATATGAAATAATCATCACTTGTTCCATAAAGACTAAATTCTGGTTGTTAATTCACAGAGTACCCTTCTCATTACCAATATTGATCACTGGATTCATTTACAAACTAGCCATTCCAACCTATGTCGGTATATAAGTGCTATCCAGTCACAACTGATTTATAGTGACCCCAGCAAAGGACTTTCAAGGCAAGTGAGAAACAGATGTAAATTGCCATTGCCTTTCTCTGTTGAGTCTTCCTTGATGGTATTCCATCCATTTACTGACTTTGTTTCTCTTCTGGGATCTGTTGAGATCAGGCTATACCATGCTACTGTTAGCCAAATTGCCTTAAATTCTCCATTAATATTGGGGAAGTTATTATTATTAATTGGCAATAGGCAAATTAGGGTTCACACCAGTTTATACAGAAGTCCCACCTTTACTGTAAGTACCAGAACAGACACAGAGACTATGATTGGTAAAATATAATCTCTTTCACTCAGGGCTTTTTTTGTAGAAAAAGCCCAGCAGGAACTCATTAGCATAATAGGCCACACCCAACATCAGACACTCATTAGCATATTAGGCCACACCCTTGACAGCACAGCACATTAGCATATTAGGCCACACCCCCATGTTGCCAGAAGTGTGGTCATCCAGCCACACACCCCTTTTGCTTCTTATTCTGTTTACCTTGTTGTCAAAACCCAGAGCTTTTTTTGTAGCAGGAACTCCTTTGCATGTTAGGCCACACACCCCTAATGTAGCCAATTCTAATGAGTTTCTGCTGTTGGGTGTGGCCTATTATACTAATTAGTTCCTGCTGGGTGTGGCCAACTCAGAGCCAGACGGAACTCCATTCCTGTGCGTTCCTGCCCAAAAATAGCCCTGCTTTCACTGATGGAGATGTCTCAGTCAAACAATACTCAAGCACACACACACACATATACTGATTCTCAGGAATAAAGATAGATCATAAACATATTTGCATTAGCAGGACATTCGTTGATTGGGTGATATTTACCTGTCCTCATTGATTGAGCCATTCCAATGGGAAAATTGAGGGGTTAGAAATAGAAGATGGGGAACACGTGCTCTGAACAGGCAGAACCACGTGGACTTTAGCTGTAGACTAGAGTTTAAAGATGGAGGTAGGGTATATGGATGCAAGCTGGACATAAGAGGGTTAAAGCTTCGATAGGGGCTGTGGAGAGGGAGAGAGAGAGAGACCATGTGATTGGGAAGCATCTTTTATAACGTGTGGGGGGACAGGCTGAGCTGGCCCCATCCCCCTATGACACTTCCTGTTAGTCCATCCCATAAAACATACTATTGGCTAGCTGGAAGAGTGGAAGGGGAACTAAGGAGTGGTCAATATTGAGATCTAGAAACTTAGACTGGAAGTTGGCACCTGGTTGCAGGTAAGATGAGTCATCAGGTTAAGGCTATTGTCTTTTGATGGCCCTAGCCGGCTTGCTGATGGGTGAGCGATTAGTTGCTAAGCAACTATTACTAGAGTCTCAGAGCTACGTGCAGCTTTGCAGGTCTGGAGGAAGTAGGGGGAAGGGGTTGCTTACATGTGCTGGAAGAAACTCCTCTGTCCTTGTGCCTTTCCATGACCTGTACCTTTAAGACACCCCCCAGCCACCTGTAAAGTTGCCCCATAGGGAACAATGGACTGGAAAAAATTCAGAATTAAATCCAAATGCCATACTGGTATTTGAGATTTGGGAATATAGCAAATACTGATATTTTGGGGTTAAATAGACCCTAAACCAAAAAATACTGATTGCCCCCACCCCTACCGAGTTTCCTCAGTGTCCTTCAACTTCTGTTCTGCTGCTTTTTATTTTATTTTATTTTTTATCTAGAATGCTCTTCTCAGGTACTTCTATCCTTCCAGTTTCCTTCTTCTCTTCCTGCTTCTCTCTCTGTGAGGGCAAGGCATGTTCTCAGCACCTGTCTCCATAGTTTAGATGGATAGCTAGAATGTCTCTTCTTCCTTTCCTACCTTTAAATGGAGTTCCTTAACCATAAATGATATCTATTTTTTTCCTGAAAAAACAGGCCTTGTGTGCCCTAGGGCAGCGTCCCCTTTCTGCTAAGCAACCCAACTCTAAACTTACATTCAAACTGTGGATCAGGTCTAAACATGGGTCACAACTCCCTTGCTGATGATAAGAGTTGTAGGCTCCAACTTGGCAAATGCCTGGAGATTTGGGGGCAGTGACTGAAGAAGGCAGAGTTAGGGCAGAGTTTAGGGGAGGGGAGTGAGCTCAGCAGGGATGAGATACCATGGAGTCTGCCCTCCAAAGCTTCCATTGTCCACAGGGGAACCGATCTCTGTAGTCTGGAGATCCGCTGTAATTCTGGGAGAACTGCAGCCACTCCCTGAATGCTGGTAACCCTATTGATGGGTTGTAAGGCTTAAACTCCTAAACCAGGAAAGGCGATTCTGGGCCTTATTCCTCTCTGTAGTGGGAAAAGAAGATGAGACAACAGAGCTGTCACAACAGAGCACTGTGATTTTGTCACTGTATTTTACTGTTTTATATTATGTGCTTTTATTGTTTTAATCTTGGCACTTTGTGCCCTAGTTAGCCGCCCTGAGCCTTCAGGGTAGGGCGGGATACAAATTTAAAGATAAATTAAAAAGACAAAAATCCTCCTCTCCATCTGTGGCCCAACCCCCATTCAACCCTAGGGGTTTGGATCACTCCAAGCCCCTAGTGAAGTGGGAGACAATGGGTGTACATTGTGCTCATTGCTTCCCAGTTCCAGGTCCCATGATATTATGATACCACAGTGACAGCTTCCAAAATTTAGGGTATTTATTTATTTATTTTTTATTTAACTTTAGACTTTATATCCCGCTTGAACCCCCTTTCTCAGGGGGTCTCTGAGCGGCTTACGTATGGTGCTAGTCACACAAATTACCCTAACTATGGCCACAGAGTTTATGGGGGTGGGGTTTCCTACCGGCACCCCTGTGGTGGTGGGTTGACATGCTCACTCTCGGCTCGGCGCTTCATTTCGTTCCCGGCGGGCTCCATTTCGATCCGGCGGCAGTTCTTCCTTCGGTTGCACGATTCACGCCTTCCTCTGGTTCCAGCAACGTCCTTCCGGCTCCGCTTTATGCCAGTGTTCAACGTCATCATGCGCCCGTCTCGCCGGCAGTCGCTCAGATGTCTCCTCCTTTCTGGCCAGCAGGGATCGCTGCCGCCGCTGCCGCCGCTGCCGCCGCTGCCGCCACTGCCGCCGCTGCCGCCACTGTCCCGCTGCGCCACGCCACCTCCGATCTCCGGGTTGATGTTTCGTTGCCGCTGCCGCCGCCGTTGTCCACCACACTAGGCAGGGTGTCCCCCACCCTACTAAGAGTGGGTACCCATTTATCTACTTGCAACTAATTGCTTTCGAACCGCTGGGTGGGCGAGAGCTGGGATATAGGTCGAGAGCTCACCTCGACCGCGGTGGTGCTCGAACAGCCATAGTGGCTGCCGAGCGATGTTACTTAGTGCAGGCGTTTTACTGCCTGCGCCACCGCAGGCAGTGGGCCCTACTTCCTACAAGTGGGCCCTACTTCCAAAAAGTTTGCTGAAGTAGGCAAACATTCAGGTGCTGTGGAGTACTCATGGATTCTGTTTGACAGGCTCAGCCTGGCAACCAGTGAGAGATTGGGGTGTGTGTGGGTGGGGTATCAGCAACAGCATGACATCACTTTAAAGGAAAACCCAAAAGTGACTTTACGCCTTCCAAGGAATCACTGGAAACTCTATGGTAGAACTGTAGAGCTTTCAGCAATTCCTAGAGAGAATTGGCATAACTTCTGGGGAAGCCTGGCTTGCTATCAACTTGCTGGTCATTATTTTTTCCCCCTGCAGGCAGGGGCATCCCTAGCAACCCTGCCGGGGAGACAAAAATACTTCCTACTGGTTTCTGAGTATTCTGATTTCTGTGTCTTAAAAGGAAGACCTATGGATCCCATGTAACATAGGAGTTTTCAAAAGTACACATTGATGTGTCATGTGTAAAGTTCTTCGATTAATGGTCTGAATCATTAAAAAAAAAACACAGGGCCATCTGAGGCCCAGCATATGCACTAGAACAGCTGCATCAGGATGATCATCTCCAGGATGAGACCTGAGCTCAATAAATGACAAAAACAATCCCATAGTCTTTGTGTGTGTGTGTGTGTGTGTGTGTGTGTGTTTTAATTCTAGGTCACCTTGTTTGCTACATTATTTATTTGAACTTTGTAAGCTGTAGTGACTAACATTTGGGCTTAAGCTAGTTGATTGTATTGAGTTTGTATATCCTATGTGATAAGTTGGCACTAAGAAGGATTTTGATCTTTAATCTGGTTTCCAGTATTCTAAGACACTCTGATTGCAGCCACAGGCAGTACATGTTCTAAATGAAATTGGAGAGCAAATTAAAATAAATAATGTTTCAGCAAATTGCATTGTCCTGGCTAAATGCACTTAGCAGTTTCATTTTCCCTTGCTGAGCTGGTTTCAAGGAAATTAATGATCAATTTATGTTTTTTGATGGGAGAAAAATGCATCTATGTTCTCAGGTAAGCTAAGTGCATTAAAGGCACATAGTGCCTCCATGCATCCCAACACTATCAAGGCATCTGGAATGGAAATGGGGGGGGGGGGGATCAGAGCACTGAAAAATATATATTGCAGTGTTTGTTGCCAGAGGCAAGGCATGGTAAATTGGCTGAGGCTTTCTTAACAATCAGAGTTCACTTGAGTAAGGATGTTAGGCTTTTTTGACTGCTGCAGTTGTTGCAACCAGACACTAGAAAGTTTTGTATTTGCATGGCTTTAAGAAATAATATGAAATAATGAATTTGGAAAGCCACTGAAGCAACAGGGGCTATTTTTCCATTGATCTACAGTACATGATTTTCTGATCTTTATTACACTAGTAACTCAGATGTTTCTATGCATTTAGAAAGACAAGAAGTTCCAAAACATGATTCATTACCATAATGAATTTTGGGGGACAGAACCGTGGTTTAGTGGTAGAACATCTGTTTTACATTCAGAAAGTCTCAGGTCCAATCCTGGTTTTCCCATTACAAGTATCTGGTACTAAGTGATGTGAAAGACCAAGGCTTGAGATGCTGGAGAGCAGCTGCTAGTCATTGTAAACTGGGGTTCCCAACCTTTACGAACCCTGTGGGCACTTTTGGAATTCTGACACAGGGTGGTGCACAACCACCAAATGGCTGCCACAGGAGGTGGGGCCAGCCACAACATGTCAGGGAGTGAGGTTATGCATAACTGTAATAGTAACTTTTCAACATTTCAGTCAGAAGCTCTGTTTAACAGGATGTGTTTTAAAATGAACATATTGTCTAAAAATGTTTTCTTCAAAATGCACAGCTTAACTTCAGTCATGTGGTGAAGATCCTTGTGCTACGGTGGCAGCTACTGCAAAAGCAACGTTTTCTAAATTTACACAGCCAATCAGATATTCAGGGGTCAATCAGGAGCCCTCCTGAGTAAATGTTCCACCTGGCGTCATCCACGGGTGTTATGTATTAAGATGGCTGTGACCACGTGTGCCTGGCCATGCGGTCTACTGGACTCACAGACCTTCGGGTCTAGAGCAATAGCCACCGCGGATCCTAGCGAGAACCAATGGGAGCACTAGGATCCTGAAGAGAACCTATCGTTACCGGGGCCATATGTATATAGAACCTATCACGGGAATTGGATGTATGTTGGGTGTGAGTGTGTGCACGAATATAAGCCGGCCTCACACCGGTTAATTTATCTCTTTTTGTTCCGATGTAACCAATAAATGTGAGCTGATTTCACTATGCTATGCCTGGAACTCCACTACTTTACATCAAATCATTTGGTGGGTGCCAGGAAAGGCATTGGTGGATGCTGTGGCACCCATGTGTCCAACATTGGGGACCCCTGTTGTAAAAAGTACTGACATTGGAAGATTAATGATCTGACTCTGTATAAGACAGCTTCATGTGTGTTCAGCAAAAAAAGAATACCTCAAGAACTGAGGCATATATATTTTATGAAGAATACTGGCCTAAGGGAACACATTAATAGACTATCCAAGAGAATTCAGTTGAATGTTAACCAAGTGAAATGCTTGAATCCCTTACTGAGTCAAATGTTGTGGGGGTGGTTCTAATGTTAGCTGAATGCCAAAAGAAATTTGAACTCTTTCATGATGCTAAATTTGATCAAAGCATAGATACCCATTAGTTCAATTAGACTATAAAGCAGAATGGATATATTCTCAGAATACACATAATTGGGTGAATGAAATAAGACTTTCGATTAAACTTGTCAGTTTATTTCACTTTTCATTTATTTGTGAGGTGGAAAACCAGAGGTTTAACTAATTGCATCCTAACCAGTGCATGGAGGAGTATGCTCAACTGGGTTATGATTGGTGGCGACCAATGGGTGCTATTGGCTCTCAAAGTCATAAAGAAATAGTAGGGGTGGATTCCCATGTTACTTATCATGGGGGGATCCACATGTCATTTACAACTGGGCTGTCTTAACACCATAGTAGTATCTCATTGTAAATCACTGCTATAGCACACCAATAGTGCCATATCCAGTGTATGTGTATTCAGAATGGCTAGAGACTCCAGATACTGGGCTGGAAAATAAGGGATAGATAGAGGGACAAAGACAGAACAACATGATTCCAGTCCAGTCCCAAAGGAGGATGGGCAGGAAAGGAAATAATTTGGAATGGGTTGGCAAAGACTCTGCTGCTTAACTAGTCCAAAACAACTGTTAAATGTAAATCATGATCATCACAAGGACTTGTTGCCAAATGAAAGTGGAGAGTTCCCCATGGGAATTCAATGCTAAAGTGCTTGTTGTTGTTGTTCAGTCGCACAGTCAAGTCCGACTCTTCACAACCTTATAGACCACATCACACCAGGCCCTCCTGTCTACTGTCATGCTCTGAAGTTTGCTTAATTTCATGTTCGTTACATCAATATAAATGTGCTTAATTTCATGTTCATGGCAGCTGAAGTGCTATAGGGGCCCAAATCAGATTAGGACCACTGCTAGAGTTCCCTGTCCCCCCCCTCTCATTTGCTGCCGCCCCTCTGAGTGGCAGAGGAAAAATAATTTTAAAATTACTGTTGGGCTGATGGCATGATGGTGACCTCCAGAAAAAAACACGAAGCCATGCTAGCCCTCTCTAGCAATCACCACAATCTCTATGGTAAATCTCTAGACTTTTCAGCAATTTTAAGAGGACTCTAGGAATAGTAGTGTCACCAACTGTTGCCCCCCATGCCCCTTCCCACCCTAACTACTGTGCTAGGGTACCTAGGTCCCATCTTCTCCTCGGTGGGGGGATTTGGGGGGCATTTCCAGAAGGGCCATCCCCAACAGGATTACATCATTCACAGGGGCACCATCACATCAGAGATGCCGTGCCACATGCACATGCCCCCCACTTTCCCACAACCATTTAAAGGGAATCTTTAAGGGAATTTGTGGCTTGCAGGGCAGGAGAAGGTGGCCCCCATTTGGAAAGAGGGGGCACCACATGTGCCGGCCCAGCAAGCCACGCATTTGCTGACTGGCATCTGGGGGGAGCCCCCAAAATTGGGGAACTCCTTCCCCCACCTGAGGACTGGAATCCTTATAACTGTGCAGACAGAGAAGGGGCTTTAGTCTTACCCCCACTCTGCTTTCCTGACATGAAGCAACCCTGGGGTGTTACTTACTCCACCAGGGAGCTTCACCTGCACTGAATATTTGAACAATTAGCTGTCCCCATCAAATGAAGGCACTGAGATATTTTGGTCATAGTGTGGGATTGCAGGAATGACAATGTGTGCTCTGCTGGATGGACCTAGCCAATCAGCAATCAAATCCCCACATGACTCATTGTTCAGAAGCCCAAAATCACAAGCATAAACTGATGATAGTAAATCTTCAGCTTCCTATACAGAGAAGTGGATCATTTCAGCAACTTTAAAAACAGAAAGTTATGGCTTGATGACCATTTCATTGTGAATCTTAGCCATCTCTCTATATAATAATTCTGTGTTGGTCATGGACTCTCCTGAACATTCCACATGGTACCAAATCAGTTGGCTCCCTGATCTGTCATTCAGAAGCTGTCCCTATCCACTGGCTGCATTACCTGAGTCTCACCTTCAATATTCTAAACAGTTTGCTGTTCCTCTCCCTCCAATAGCCAGTTGAAACAGAGAGGTCATTTGCATAAGCAGCCTGATTGGCCTTTGCCTCTAACATTCTAAACAATTTGCTGGTGCTGTTGGGAGTCATTGAATGTGTTCTGAGGTAAAATACATACCCCAGTCTTCCCTTAAACAGTCACTGGAGTTGCCAAAATACATATACCAATCTTCCCTTAAACGGTCACTGGAGTTGCCAGTCTCCCTGTGGGGCCTGGAGATCTCCCAGAAATCACTGTGTTCCCCAGCCACAGCACATAATTTCTCCTACAGAAAATTTCCCAGCCATTACAATGGCTGTTTTGGGCATTGGACTTCCATAGAATTATACCCTGCTGAGGTCCCTCTGCACCCCAAACCCTGCCCTCCCCAGGCTCTACCTCTCAAATCTACAGGTATTTCCAAACCCAGAGTTGGCAACCGTGTAACTGGCTACAGAACCGCTTTCCAGACCCTTGGAACCCAGAAGACATGGCATAGGAGGAGGTGCTTTTCTACCTTAGCTGACACTGCATAACTCCAAATCAACATAAATCAGGGGTGGAGGGAACCATACCTATTACCATGAGGCTGTCCTCCCATACTACACACTTCGGGCAGCAAAATGACTTGAGACAGCCCTGCCTTATAGCTTAGCAGAAGGAAATAAACATGGCTCGCCTCCCTCTATTTTCCCCTTCCCTTTGTCGCCCCACCAGCCACAGTCAGGACACTCACCTGGAACTCCTAGTATAATATAAAGTTTAAATGCTAATTTGGGAAGAAGAATACTTGTCTGCCTACAAAGCATTACTGATAACAAGAACCCCTTTCATATGGAACACACACTTTAATCCTACTGGTAAGAGCAAATTCTTTTAAAAGGTCTTCTTTGTTATATCCTTGTTAGTTCACTGTATTTCCTTTTCAGAGTCCAGTCCAGCTTTCTCAAATATGTTCTGTTTCAGCAACCCAGCAAGCCATGCAAATTTCTTTAATTCCTTTTTAAAAAATTAACATTGACAATGCAAAAATTGTAAATTGTAAGAAGACAGAAAAAAATGTTACAATGAGTACATTAGATTATGCAGTTATGATATGCTGAAAGCATTAAATATAGACAAGTTACAGCACAAAGTAGTCTAGGGACCTTAAAATTTAATAAGCTGTAGCTACAGGCAAAAAATCTAGCAGATGTAAGAACTGAGGAAGAGAAAGAGAGTAATCTACTAGTAGCAGTCATTCAGAAGGCAAGAAGAACCTATCAGTGGTAATATATTTTCTTCTTTATGTTACTTAATGGTCTCAGAAACTGACACCAACCACACATGTTTTTCTGGACAGTAAAAAAAAGATGGAAAATAATGTGTATGTGTGCTTTATTCGTTTTAGTTTGCCAGTGACTGCTAATGCCTATCTGAGTCCATGTGCTTCTATGCTGCTCGTTTTCTGGTTACATTTTCATTGTTATTGCTTATGTTTCTTGTTTCAATTTCTGCTGCATACCATTGTTGGGAGCCTGTAAAGGAGTGATGGACAACATGATGCCTTTGGTCACCCTGGTGTCCGCTGATGAGTTTCCTTTTGTTCATTTGCTTCTTTCCCAAAGGATCTGTTCCCCAAAGCAAAGAGTCAGTCCTGGCTTTCTTCAATTCACTGAGGCAAGAAAACTCAGAAGAAGAAGCATGATGGTTGGCTTGCAACTTCCTACCCTTTTGTCATTGGCCCTAGTACCCCATGGCAGCCATCTTGTGTTGGCACCTATTTCCTGCTCTCAAAATTCTAAAAGCACCCACAGGATCAAGAAGACTGGTGATCCCTGTTGTAAAGAGCAGAAGGCAGGAGCTAAAAGATCTTATTTAAAAAAGAGAGAAGGAAGAAGTATTGAAATTTTGTACATATATTACTTCCTATTGCAAAATTTTAAGACACCTGAACTTTATACAGATATCAGGGATCCCCTTATCTTTCATATCCATCACTTTCTCTCTCTTTCCTCCACTACATTTTATAGCTATTTAAAAATTAAAAACTTGCTCATATCATGGAAAATACTGAAAACTTGAAACAACAACTGCTAAAGGTTAAAAAAGAAAGTGTCAAAGCAGGATTACAGTTAAACATTAAGAAGAAAAAAGTAATTACTGAGGAATTATATAACTTTGTTGACAATGAAAAAAATTGACATTGTTAAAGATTTTTCTATTCCTTCTCTCAATCAGCAACCAACAGGGTGAAATCAAACAAGAAGTAAGAAGGAGACAGACTTGGAAGGACAGCCATGAAGGGACTAGAGAAGACTTCTTAAGTGTAACAAAGTGTCATTGGAGACTGACATCAAGATAATTCATACCTGTTACTATGTATGGATGTGAAAGCTGGGCAATGAGGAAAACTGACAGGAAGAAAATTCATTTGCTTGAAATATGGCATTGGAGAAGTTTTTTATGTATACCATGGGCCACCAAAAAGACAAATAAGTGGGCCCAAGAACAAATCAAACCTGAATTCTTCCTATAAGCTAAAATGACTAAATTGAGGCAATAGTACTTTGGTCACATTGTGAGAAAACAGAACTGAGGAAAAGACAGCAATGCTAGGCAAAGTTGAAGGCAGTAAGAAGACCCAACATGAGATGAATTGGTTCAATAAAGGAAGTCATGATGTTTAGTTTGCAAGACATGAGCAAGGTTGTTGATGACAGGACAGTTTGGAGGTCATTAATTCATAGGGTCACCATAAGTTTAAAGCTACTTGATAAAGAAATTATCATTTCATGGATGGGATGGGCTTCTGGTAGAGATGTAATAGCAGGCTGACACTTTCACAGAGAAGTGAAGACACAATGCAGCTAAATACTGGCAAGGAGAGGATTTCTGCTGGCAAAATCTCCCTAGACCAAAGGGAGATCAATGAGATCAACCACATGTACCCTATAGGTTGCTCCTTAGTTGTTTTCTGCAGAAACAGAAGGTTTTGCAGCTGGCTTTTTGAGTCTGAGTGACCTGGAGTCCTGGAATTTACAATTTTGCTCACAGCTGTGTTTTAAGTCCTGATAAGGATACAAAGTCTGACTGCCCCCACTTATTAAGATTTATGGATTTAATTATCTTCAGACAAGGAGAGATTTTCTTGAAGACAAAGATGCATCAACTTGCTATGAGGTAACCTCTTTTGGGGGGTTATAGAAATTTTCAAAAGATTTATGGAATTAATGATTGGCAAAAAACTTAATTAAGAGGAGGAAAGTTAAGGAAACAATTTTTCATAACTTTTTTCTCCAATTTTATTTTTGATGAATGTGCATATATTGTAAAGTTCCTAGCTGTGAAGAGAAATCTGCCATGGGATTGTTTTTCTATTTTCTTTAGAGGACCATTTGTAATTGGATGGTTATATTCAACAGAAGATAAGCCTTTTCTCTCATTCGGACCTTCATTGCCATGGTGATATGACACAAACTGTTGAGAATTAAAAGTGAAAGTGTTTGCCCTAAAAACATCTCAGAGCTCCCAGGATTTTGGCTTATCTGTTTCTATTTCCCTGCTTTATGGATTTCATAGCATAATGAGCACCAGAATAACTTTTGATAGAAAAGGTTCAACAGACCAACTTGTTGCACCAGATATGATTCAGGAACTGTTTGAACAAATGGGAAATAGAATGGGAAATAGAATAGAAAATCTTTAAAACAAGACAGATGCCTTTGAGAAAATGATGGAGGAGTGACTTGGGAAATTAAAAGAAGAAATGAAAGAGGATGTTAAAAAGCCAGAAGGATTTATATGGCATATGTCTAAAGAAGTTAAGCAAATTAATGATAAGGTTGTTATTGTAGAAAATAAAACAGAAGTGATGGACAAAGAGCTGGAGAAACATGTCGACAGCTTAGCCCTAATGGAATTGAGAGAGAAGGAATATTGCACACATAGTTGGGGGGGGGGGAAGACCAACATGGGTATTTAGTATTAACTAAAGGGCAGCTTTATTTAACTTTCATATTAACTTCAAATCAACTGTAACTGGCAAGGGCCGCAATTCAAGTCAGGAAAAAGGATCCCCTGATCCCTTTCCTGACCTTGAACAGAGTGAGCCCCTGAGCCCCTGGCACAAACCAACCTTAACACGGCCGTTGCCAGGAGGCAGACATGCTTACAACCCCAAAGTAAGCCAGCCACCTCAAGCCTCAGAACCTGAGGGCAGACCCACTCCAGGGTGTATTACAGTCCGCTAGCAGTCTCCACTGGGGCCTGTGCCAAGGTATGGTTTGTGCTGAGCATGCCAACCCCCCAATCAAGGAAGAGTCTGTAAGTTGGTGCTCACCCTTATCAACAAAACAAGGCCAGATTCCTACCACCAAACAAGGGTCAAGCCTCTGCTTAGGCCCTTGGCCCCACACACTGGCCGACAATCTAGCACAGCCCTTGCCTCAAATCATCCATAAAAATCCAGTAACCAAACTCAGAGAAGTGAACTCCATCATCTCAGTAGAGAAGATTAAATTCCTTTGCAATGCCTGGGTGCAACAAAACCCAGCCAACCCCTCATTGCCTTTCCAATTTCATGGTTGACCTTCCTCCTGGCCCACTCAATGGCATGTGAATCACAAGCCCACTTCTACACCCTTCAGGGCAGAATGGCCAACCAAACCAACCTGACATTGGGCCAATATGCCACAATGTACCAAATGTCTGCCTCCACTTGCAGTATCAGAGCCTTGCCCTTCCCCATCCCCAGGTCATTGCCACCCAGATAGATGACCAGGATATCCAGCAGGGGCCCACTCCTCTCTGTTAACAACAAGGGCATGAACCCAGTCCAATGGAGACCCCATCTGCCCTACCATTTGACAATAGCACAGTTGCTAAGGCCCAGCTGTGATCCCAATCCTGATATTTCCACCTGATGGGCCTCCCAGAACACCATGCTGTGGCCAGTAATCAGAATCCAGAGCCAAGGAACCTAAAACCAAACAACAACAGGAAACATTAGAAGAAAATAACATCATACAGTGACATCAAAGGCTGCACATAGGTCATGTAGGCTGCTGAATGCCACTGCTTTCCTTTCTGAATGGCTGATCCAGAATAGCTCATGGCTGCCATCGTGAACACAGCTCCAATTCTAACAAATTTCACACCTGATAAACCCAACTTAGTTAGGGCCTTTGATGTCACTGCCCAGAACTGGTACTTAGTCCACAGGGACTTATCTGCATGAAGGAATAGGGGGCTATCATCCTGACAACACTGACCAATGTACTGGTGCAAGGCCCAGACTGGACAGAGGTCCCTATGGGTACAAGTGCCAAGAGAGGTTTTGTTTCCTTTACCCTTCTGATCAGTTTTGGACTGCCGGATGTGGATCACCACCATGTCTCCCTTAAAAAAGACATCACCGGCCTTCAGGGCCCTCTTCAGGGGATCCTACCAAGACTGCTGAACCAACTCACTGACCCATAAAGCACCAAAAATGTGGTCAGAGCGGCAGCATGGAATAGCATAATCTCAAAGCCAGAGCTACAGACCTGGATCCACATATCATACAGACCCTTGAGTACCGCAGGAGAGATGAGCTGCCCCACATCCTGGTGGGTGTCAGCCTCCCATGCCCAACCCTCCAGCATCTTATGAAGGCAGAAGTCACCAGTGAACTCAGGGAAGCCATGGACCTTACTGGTAAAGACCAGGCTGGCCAACGGCAATCTGATAGATTTAATGGCCATACCCTAACCTTTCAGCATGACACAGTATTGCAGTAGATGGTCCACCAGCAATGTTCCCTCTAAGCTACACAGTATTTTGAGCAAAAATTCTACTTCATGAGCTAAAAAAAACTAGTAGCATTAAAGTTGTGAGCAAGTCTACATTTAACTCTTGCATAAATTAGTTAGATTATTTTCATAACCTTGTAAAAATCTAGGAATGAATTATTTTGTTGTTGTTCAGTCACACAGCTTAGTCCGACTCTTTGTGACCCCATGGACCACATCACGCCAGGCCCTTGTGTCTTCCGTCATGCTTCAGAGTTTGCTTAATTTCATGTTCGTTGCATCGATAACACTGTCTAACCATCTCATCTTTTGCCGTCCCCTTCTTCTTTGACCTTCAGTCTTTCCTAGCATCAGGGTCTTCTCCAGTGAGTGCTGCATTTTAAGAATAATTTAAACATTATAAGAGAAAACAGAATCAAGTCAAACTTCATTACACAAAATGTACTCTACAGGGGTAGACCAGGCCCCTAGTAGTAGTAGACCTGGTCTCTAGACAACAGGTTTGCCTACCCTTTTCCACTATATTGGCAGACCTGGCCCCCAGAGAATGGGTCTACCTGCCCCAGTCCACTATATTGGTAGACCTGGCCTCTGGAGAACAGGTCTACCCACCCTTTCCACTATATTGGTAGACCTGGCCTCTGGAGGTCTACCCACCCCCATCCACTATATCAGTAGACCCGGGGTTGGACCATTACCTTGCACTGCCCTTACAAAACATACCAGCATGTAAGGGAGAAAAAACTCTTGCAGTGTACTTTTTTAAAAAGTGAAATATGATAACCAGCATTGCAGGTCAAGTAGAACAGAGGTGGAATAGCTATCAAAACAGTGCCTAATCTAACAAACAGGAAGTTGTTTAAATGTTATCAACCTGCCCAAACTACTTATAATAATAATAAATAATAATACTTTCGATGTATTGATTGCTTTTCCCCACCCACCTGTGGGCTCAGAGCGATTTACAGTTACTCATAACATTTGGACTAACAATACTCATGGGGGATAGGGAAGACAGCATACAGTATTTTTAATTACACACACATTGTAGCTGGCCAGAGGATTCATCTGTGGGCTGGATCAGTCGTGTTCCGACAGCATGTATTCTTGTCGGCTGGCTGATGACGTCAGGGCTTCTTGATGTTGCGCTGCCACACTGCCACCGCCTGGCCGACTCACTCCACTGCAGGAATGCTTTTGATCTTGCCGCGCCACAGAAGTCACACTTGGCAGCTAACACCTTCCGAAAGGGAGTGGTGTGCCCCCCTGCCTTACGGGTGGTCCCCAATTTATTTACTTGCCGAAGCTTTTGAATTGCTGGGTAGACGATGAGCTAGGACAAGGCTTGGGTGCTCACACCAGCATGGGGCTAGAACTGACAAAGCTTGGCAGTTCAGATGTTATAGTTAAGCAGGGGAATTATTCAAATATTTATAGCCCACTTTTCCCTGTGGCTCAAGGCAGTGTACAAATCATACTGCAAAGCATAATAGGAGTGTGCAAAAAATTCATTGATTTTGGCACAATTATAGCCTAAGGGGACCATTATAGTCGATGAGCCCCATAGGCTATAATGGAGAATTTATCTTGGAGTTTCTGGGGTTCTGGGGGGACTGTTTTTTGAGGTACAGGAACCAAATTTGCAGCATAGCTGCTGGTGCCTCTCCTCCAACCCCCCCCCCCCAAGTTTCAAAAACATTGGACCAACGGGTCCAAATCTATGGGCCCCTGATCCTCCATTGTTTCCTATGGAAGGGGGAAATGTTGTGAGTTAAAATCTTCTGAGCAGCCCTCTGAAATGTTGTGTGCCAGTGCCACCTAGCACAGCTTAGAGGGAAATGTGCTCAGTATCATCCTGCTGCATTGCCACTTCCAGCATAAACCAAGAAGTGGCACTGCCATGTAGGGATGACACTCTAAGATCCCCTCAGAACTCTATGGTTTGTGATGGAAGTGATGTTGTACCACTGGCATGCAATCATTCCCATTGTCCCCATCTCTGTCCCCTTACTCTCCTGTCAGTTACCAGTCATTGTCTTTGGCTGGCAACCCTAGACTTGCACTGTCAAGGAACCTGCTGAAAACACTTTATAAATTGATTGCATTAAATGGGAAACAGAATGAAAAGGAGGTAGATGTGCATGAACCAGATTTTAAAAGGTTGTATAAACCTTCAGAGAAGGGCAGTGTACAATACACTCCAAGGGACAGGCATAGTGCTTACACGGAGGCAGATCACAACCTATGTAGGGAATTATTCTTTAGGCAAACATTAAAAATTGCTTCCAAATAAGCCTAGGGTAGCTAATCTGATTTGTTTCAGTTTTCACAATAAGGAAAGGAGAGAATTCACAAAGGAGCCAGTGATGCCTTTAGGGTCAGCAAATATTGAAGGTTTTATGTTGGGAGCTAAGTACTATACTATATGAAGAAAAAAATGGGTTAATAAAAATGTTATGACCCACTCATTGTCATGGCAATAGTATTTTTACAGTCAGCACACTGGCAAGAGTTCAGTCACAGGACACGGGGTTCTTCTTTTTTTAACCATTTGCTGTATACTAGTATATTAGGCTGTCCTTTCAGACCAACAAAGAATGAACGATGTTCAAAGTGATCTATGAGACTCAGGAGAACAATACACTTATGTCTCTAGGGCTAGCACTAGGTTTCCCTTTGACATATTTTCTGTCATTGTTGCCACAAAGATCCTTAAGCCACCCTCACTGGCAGAGATTGGTGCCAAAAGTGTGAGGGAACTTCAATGGAAAAAGCTGAAGTTCAGTATTTTATAATCCAAAATATCCTGACTCCTGGAAGAGTCTGAACATGGAACATTTTAAGGACTGCTCAGCAATCCATGTGACACAACATCTGTTGTATCCTGGAAGAGACTGTGGAAGGGAATGCCTGTCACTTTAAGGAAAAGGAGGTCTCAAGGAAAGTGAAGCATAGATGTGAAAGAAAGAATGAGAACTGCAAATATCAAATGTATAAGAACAATAGTTAAAAGATATTATTACTGGTAGACTTTGTTTATCAAGGAAGGGGGAAAGAGGGGACTATAAGATATGGGCTGGAGGTTGGAGCACTGTGGGAAGTCAAAGGGGGGGGGAATTAGGAGAATTAGAAGAAAAGGATATATGATAGTAGAGTGATGTATGATTGATTTACTAATATATCCTAATAAATTTAAAAAAAGAACTGCAAATATCAATGTATCTGCAGATACACACAGTTACTCTTCAGTTCTCCCTCCCCAGGTGCACCAATTGCCCTGGTCCAATCCAGGTTCTAAGATCCTGCTTACAGGAGCTCACCAGAATGTTGCAGTAAAAGGGCTGGTGTTGCTCCAATAAGAGAGAAACATTATTCTTTCAGCAGGCACTGATGAGATTTTCCCACCCTGGCTGTTTCCTGACTACTTTCAGCTTTTTATCTGGGTCTTCATCAAGAGCAGCTGGAAGGTGAACGGTGGAGAATTCTCCACCTGAGATGGACCCAGGTGCAGAGGAGGAACTCTTGTCTGTGTCCCGGCCCACACCAGGCTTCCCCAGGACCAGGGGCTGCAGAGATGGCATCGGGCCCTCAGGCTGCTGGGCCACAGGATGGGAAGCAGGGACAAGGGCTGGGTGATCACAAGTGGGCAGGGAGAAGGGAAGCCGGCTCAGCATCCCTGGTCTTAAATGTGGGTGTAAAGTAAAGGTAAAGGTAAAGGTTCCCTTGCTCAAAAGCCAGTTGAATCCAACTCTAGGGTTGCGGTGCTCATCTCCGTTTCAAAGCCGAAGAGCCAGCGCAGTCCGAAGACGTTTCCATGGTCATGTGGCCGGCATGACTAAACACCAAGGCGCACGGAACGCTGTTACTTTCCCACTGCTGGTTAGAAAATGGGGACACAAGAATGGGGGAAGGGATAAAATGGGGAGAAGAGGTGGCCAAGGAGGAAAGTGGACTTGGAGATGGAGCGGGAGCGGGTGCCCACCAGAGACAGAGGGCCCATATGTCAGGGATCGAAAGAGTCCAAAGTGGGGCAGAGAGGGGAGCCAGTGAAGAAACTGCCCCATAAGCCCCGGTCTGAGGCCTCTCCTCCCTCTCCCTTTTGAAGCCACTTCCCCTGCCCTCCCCAGGAGCCCTGGCCAGAGAGATGGAGCCAGACTTCAGCAGGGCCTGGAAAGCGGGGGCACAGCAGTAGTGGCAGCGTGGCGATGGGTGGCGAGTCAGTGGGCGAGCAGACGACCGCTGACATCTGCTTCCTGGGCTTCCTTCAAAAATCATTAGAAGCAGAAGGGATCTGGATTTAGGCATGGTGGAATGTGAAACTTTTTTATTGTTATCAGAAAACAGTGGCATCAGAATGTGTTAATGGAAGGAGGGATGAAAAGTACTGAGACTTACTAGTGATTTCAGCTCTCATACTTTATTTCAGCTCAGAACAAGACGAGAGTACCCAGCTCACAGGCTGGTTTATATATGCACAAACTCCACTTCTCAAACACACCCACACTCAAGTGATTGGCTATTTACAGTGGCTGAGAGTTCCATAGGCTCTCTGCCAGGAGCCTAGCCTGCCGATAGGTGCCGGCTATGATCCGCTTGTCCCATGTTTACTGAGAGTGAAGCTCAGTCGCTTTGCCTGACCATGTGGCAAAATAGCCGCGCATGCGGTCTGATATGGATACATTACACCCCTCCCCCCTTGGTCCAAAAGACACCCACACACATAGTCCTGCAAGTAGGAAGGGGTTTTATGGGTTCTCGTAGAGCGGCGAGGTGTGGGAACCGGGGCGGAAGGTGACACCAGAGCACTCGGCTGCGAGATGGGCGGTGTTGGCAGTTGGGGCGCTGGTAGCGCTGTTTCTTAGGGCCCGGTCATGAGGTCGGCAGGGGCTTCGATGGAAACCTCACTTCGCTGGGCCAGGTCATCCAGTAGCTGAGGCGGAGTGGGAGTCTCTGGGGTGTCTGGGTCCTTGCAGTCCTCGGGGTCATGTGGCAGTACCCGTAGCCACAGCTGATCGATGTGGCAGTGAAGTATCTGGCCATCTTCGCTGGAGACGTCGTAGGACCTGGGTCCCCGGACTCTCACCACCCGGGCCGGAATCCATGGTGGGCCTTGTGTATAGTTCTGGGCGTAGACCGGGTCCTCGGGGGGAAAACCTCTGGCCACCTCAGGTAACTCCATGGCCAGTTCCTCTTCCAGTGCTCAATCGGGATGGAGGCGGTCCAGCCGGGTCGTCAGGCATCGTCTTAACAGGAGTTCCGCTGGGCCGTGTCCTGTCGCGGTGTGGGGTGTCGTTCTCTGGTCAAAGAGGAATGTGGCCAGTTTGTAGTCCCAGTCCTTGGTGTCCAGGCGACGGAACGCCTCCTTGGTTGTCCGAACCATGCATTCGGCTTGACCCTTGGTCGCTGGGTGGAACGGGGCCGATCAGACGTGTGAAGTCCTGGAATTCGCTAGAGGTGAAGGCCATGCTATTGTCGGTGACCAGGGTGTTGGGAATACCCTGGGCACTGAAGATGTGCCACATGGCCCGGATGGCAACTCTTGAGGAAGTGGACAGTACCAGAATGACCTCGAACCATTTGCTGTATGCATCCATGAGTATAAAGAATATTTGACCCTGGAATGGCCCCGCGAAGTCCAAGTACAGCCGAGACCAGGGCTTGTGCGAGGACTCCCAGGCTCTAGCAGGAGCCCGGGGAGGCTCGGGCTGGGATTCTTTGCAGGGCTGACACCTCTTGACCCGGTCTTCGATGTCCCGATCCAGCCCTGGCCACCAGACATAACTTCTGGCCAAAGCTTTCATCCGGACCACCCCGGGATGTGTCTCGTGGAGCGCTCTGAGGGCTCTTTCCCGTAAAGGGGCTGGAATCACTACTCTGCCTCCACAAACCACGCAGCCTTTGTGGGCCGACAGCTCATCCTTGTGGGATGCAAAGGCCATGAAGTCTAAATCTGAATCTACCTATCAGGCTTGTTGAGAGGATAAAATGGAAGAGGGGATTGTTTGCCAATCCTAGGTCTAAAATGCTAGGTCTAAAAGCTGTAAGTCCCCAAATGTGAAAGATTTCATATATCAATATACAGAGTTAATATATTTCTTCCCGTTGCAAGTTCCCTAAAGCAAGCTCCATATGATTTTCTAAATGAAATACAATTTGTACTCAACTGTCAGACTCATGATATGAGGCTAACAGGGGGGGGAATGCGGGCCTTTAAACACAGCCACTAACATACTATGTGCAGAGAAATTTCATTTGGCCCATATTTGGAGCACATCTTTCTTAAACAGTTTCGTTTGTTTTATTGTAATTAGTACACCAGATTCTTTAATCTGTTAAATTTAAGGCTTATTTCTGAGATAATATGCTTAGCAGTTTGTTCTATGATGGTGAAATGTGCCGCCAGGTTGCAGCCAACTGATGACAACCCCATAGAGTTTTGAGGGCAAGAGATGAGCAGAGGTGGTTTGCTACTGCCTAGCTCTACACAGCAACTCTGGTCTTCCCTGGTGGTCTCCCATCCAAGTACTAACAATGGCCAGCCCTGCTTAGCTTCCAAGATCTAATGAGACTGGGTTAGCCTGAGCCATCCAGGTCAGGGCTTGTTCCACAATATACACATCTCTCTAGTTTTGTATATAGAGGGCTGGATCCAGAAATGCCACTTCAAGCACAGGATGGTAGTTGCCCTCCTGGAATAGCCCTTTGATTAGTGGAGGAACAGACAGTGATTTTGCCTCCTCCTACTTTACTCCCCCTCCTGCCCACCTAGCAGTTCGAAAGCAAGATATTGCAAGTAGGTAAATAGGTACCACTTCGGTGGGAAGGTAACAGCGTTCCGTGCGCCTTGGTGTTTAGTCATGCCGGCCACATGACCACGGAAACGTCTTCGGACAGCACTGGCTCTTCGGCTTTGAAACAGAGATGAGCACCGCAACCCTAGAGTCGGACACGACTGGCTTTCGAGCAAGGGAACCTTTACCTTTTTACTTTACTCCCCACACTGTTCCTGAAATCTGACCCAAGAGGACAGGCAGAGTGTACATATTTTAATGAATAAAATAAATTCTTGGATCCCCAGGAGAAGACTTTTGTAGGATTTAATGGAATACTTCAGGAATGGGGGTTGCAGGGAAGTTCTACTGTGCCAGATCACTCTGTTGGTTGCATTTTATGTATTTATTTATTAAAACATCCTCATGGTTCAAGGCGGCTTACAATAACAGTTAAAAACATTTTCAGTTAAAAGCAAAAATAAACCAGGAAATCCCAAATCTCTCCTCCCTCCTTCAGAATGGTATTTTTTTTAGGAACTCTCTGCATGAAAAAGCTCCTCCCACCAAATAAAGTCCTTCCTTCTTTAAAAAAAACAAAACAACTGGGACATACATGTTTAAAAATATAATCATTTAAAAAACACTCAGGTATCTAGGGCTATTGCAGATCTTTTGCACAGCATGAACTTTCAACTGATGGGAGGGGGGGAAGCCTGTCTGATAAAAAGTACGAGTTTTTTTTTAAAAAAAGAACTTTGTTGTTTGTTAAATACATCAAAACAACATTTCCCCAAACAAACAGGATCCTAAGTTTGTTTGGATGTGACAGATCATAATAGACATTTCAAATACCCAAACATAACCTGCGGAAGACCTAACCACAATCCAAGCAGCCCAGCTTCATGCATATCCAATTCAGATTTCATCCCAAAGGCTGGTTGCAGATCAGCATGATCTGAAGTTGATTTGACAGCAGCAGTGTCATGCCCTGCACGCGTTATGAGCCAAGAGGCTACATCAAGTTCTGGGAGTTTATTGTTCAGCAAGAAACCTGTGAATTTGACAGACAGGCACCTACAAGTCAGTCCCACCCTATTCTCGAGGCCCTTACAATTCCATTAGTTTAACATTGATTATCTCTATTGGTGATGCAGATGTAAAGAGAACCAAGAGCAGAAGAGAGAGTATCAAACCATTTTTCCTGGCTGATGGAAGATTTGGAATGCTTCGCGGGTTTTCCTCTGTTGTTCCTTCCAAAGCAGCCAATCTAGCTTTGTTCTGTTTGTCCATCCGTTTTAGAAAAAAATTGCCCCCCCATCTCCCTTTATTATTCATATTGTGATATGGTAGGCCAGGATGGAATTTGGATCAGGGATGCATGGAAGAGTCTTGTGTGGTTTCACAAGTCAAAGGTGAGCTCCCTGTGCAGTTTTAAAGGCAACTGTCATATACAAACCCACCTTTGGGTTTCAATAATTTATTTATTTACTTATTTCATTTGTATCCTCCCTTTCTCCCCAGTGGGGACTCAAAGAAGTTTACATCGTTCTCCTGGCTTTCATTTTATAGTCACAAGAACACTGTGAGGTAAATTAGGCTGAGTGTGTGTATCTGGCAAGCTTCCCTTACAGAGTGAGGATTCATTCCTGGGTCTCCCAGAACACCACACTGGCTCTGACTAATGTATCAAGGAAGGCTTGAAGGATGGGATCTCTTCTTCCCTTCCTGTATAGCCTTGACACAAATCATAGATTCACCTATGTGCAGTTTTTACAGACTTGAATCATGATCTTAATTATGTCTCTGCCTATTTTCCCACCAGGTGCCAAGAAGATAACTTTAACTGGACACCTACAATCTTTGATAGTCTAGTGTCTTCCTGATAATACATACATTGGCCTGGATCCAGCAAGAATCTATGTGGATGAAGGGATTTCTCTCCACAAAGCATGACTTGCTCATCTAATTCCTACTGCCACAGGCCAAAATTCCCCTGTAATGCTGAATGGGTGGGGGTAGAATCAAGAGGTTTTCAGTAGTTGAGAGGAGTAATCAAAAATCCCTCCCTCCATTCCACTCACAGAAGTTATTTGTGGGAACCAAACCATTGGGTTTTTTCCTAATTAATCTGAATATTCTAACAAACATACACAATTACAATACTAAAAATCTTTATCTTAACTAATTGCTTTTAGAGAGAAATGCATATCCCAATAGAAGGAACTCCTTTTTTCTAAACACTGTACAGGTATTTCCTTTCTACTAATACATATTGTATGCTAAATGAAATATATGAAAATAATTTGTTGGAACATATACAAAAGTCATTTCTACGAAGTTAGCAATTTCAGCTTTGTTAACCAATTCCCCTTTGTCATTAAGCATTTATTTCCTCCTTTATATCAAATGCATTATTTATTGTGCCTGAACATGTTTGGGGTGATGATAAATTATATTTGCTGCATTTATTCCTTTGTGAATGGCCAACTCTTCCATAATTTTAAATTAACAAAACAAAAAAAATATGAAATTATTAATTTTAATCTGACGTTCTTCTCTAAAAACTTCAGCCTCATGTTGGAATAAGTCAGGGGGCTTGGCAAGTACCTTAACATCTCTTCCATTTGAGTTTGGGGGCATTCCCATGTAATATATCTAAATCAATCATATGTTTCTTTATTGGGAATTAATTTTTAAAATGCATCTATGATGAACAAAGGTCAGTTTATACTATTCTTAGTTACTAGCAGGCCTCGGATGAGGCCAGAGCGTGCTGGTATGTCACTCCAGGAGTGAGGCACCAGGGGGGCAGGGCGGTCACATGGTGAAGCCCCGCCCCCTTCTTCCGGCCGCCCTCTGCTTCCAGCCTCATTCTGTTGCAGAACGAGAAAGAAGCAGGAGGGTAAGTCGGCTTCCCCCCCCCGGTCTCTGCCTGGCCGAGGCTGCTCCACGCAGCCTCTGCTAGGCCTTCAGGCCCAATTCCAGATGTTCCCGGAGGTGCGCAAAGCCATGCACCCTGGGATAAATCCCCCCTGTCTCTGCCTGGCTGAGGCTGCTTTCCCATTTGCGCTTACCTTACAATACTAGGCTGATGCAGTGCTAGGGGCAGCCCTTCTGTGCTGCTGCTAGTCCACCAGTGGCTATTAGCCACAAGGTATAGATAGGAACTCTCAGTGTGGGGCAAGTGATGCTCTGTATTCTTGGTGCTTATGGGGGCAGTGGGAGGGCTTCTGGAGTTCTGGAC
The DNA here is from genome assembly GCF_001447785.1 of Gekko japonicus. Classification (NCBI taxonomy): domain Eukaryota; kingdom Metazoa; phylum Chordata; class Lepidosauria; order Squamata; family Gekkonidae; genus Gekko; species Gekko japonicus. The sequence continues at coordinate 847,841 of NW_015168066.1, forward strand.
CCACTCATGGACCTCCTGATGGCACCTGGTATCTTTGGCCACTGTGTGACACAGAGTGTTGGACTGGATAGGCCACTGGACTGATCCAACATGACTTCCCTTATGTTCCTATGTCTGGGGCAGTGATGCTCTGTCTTCTTGGTGCTTGGAGGGCAAGAGTGGGAGGGCTCCTGGAGTTCTGGCCCTGCTGGTGGACCTTCTGATGGCCCCTGGGTTTTGTCCAGTGTTCCCTCTAAGTGCAGCTAGCTAACCGATTTTTTTATTTATAAGTTTATTTAAAGTTTTATCAACGTATAACGTACAAAGATCGAAACATCAACATCAAAGGTACAAATATTACAGTGCAGTGATTATTATAACATACAGATGAAACTTAACAGCTCGTAAAATGCATGCCTATGACCTTTTTAATAAAAACTTTATCTGAAGTTCAAGAACTGTATCATAAGAACAACAGTTTTGATGATGGTAAAAAGTTAATACTACATGAACTTGCTAACATCATAGTATAAATCTACCAATCATTTCATGAAGTCAAATAGCAAGAATAGCAAAAATAGCAAAGATAGCAAAAATAGCAAAGAAGACATCACTTCTGTGATGGCAGGGTGTGTGGCCTTCTGACACACTTCTGGTGATGTCAGGGGGTGTGGCATATGCTAATGAGATGCTAGTGAGCTCCTGCAGCTCTTTTTCTATGAAAAGACACCTGGTTACTAGTTACTTACTATGGTCTAGGTTAACCTAAATCTGTGGGAGGTAGCTCATTTCCTCCTCCCTCTATTATTCCATCTTTTCCATGAAAGCCCCCATATACTGTTTCCTCTGCCTATTTCCTTCTCTGCTTCACACTCACCAACCAAACTACCTTAATTTGTACTCCTCATCTTCAGCTTTCAGTCCTTCCTTCCCCCTGCAGTCTCCCCCTGGGAAAAGTCTAGGCAAGTTGCTTAGTGCTAGCCACTAAGGAAAACTCACAAGCACCTCATTTTCCCCATCTCCCATAGGGTTGCCAGCCTCCAGGTGGGACCTGGGGATCCCTCGGATTACAGCTCATCTCCAGACTACAGAGGTCAGTTCCCCTGGAGAAAATGGAGGGTGGACTCCATGGCACTGTACCTCACAGGGGTCCCTGTCCTTCCCAGGCTCCATCCCTAAATCACCAGGGCAATTTTGCCACTATGTGAAACAGGATGCTAGATTAGATGGACCATTGGTCCGATCCACCTATGTTCTTGTTATGTTTGAGGGAGGGGATGCAAGTGGCTAGTTGGAATGGCTCTGTAAAGAGAGGATATGCTTCACTGGTTTTGATAGAAATTACTATTTTCTTCTACTTAATTGGCCAATAGCATGGAAGGTAGCAGCAGCTAGATTAATTATGGCCCATGAAAAAGGGTTCAAAAAATAGGGGTATACACAAAAATGTAAATTGTATTAATTTTGGGTTGACTGATCTCCTAGTATTTGTTTTTATCTTAATTCTTGCATGTTGTGAGGGTGGGCTGAGCTAGGCATCCATATGGACTGCCTTCTGGACAGAACCACCCCAGCTCCAAACACGGCCAGCATTTCCCGCCAGCCTTGCTTACCACTGCCTGCACACCCCTATGTGCAGAGGGGTGCCTAGCTTCATCCCTATCCCCTGAAGTGCAAAAAAGCTACTATAAAATTCAAAAGATGCTGCTCAGCACCAAGGGCACTCCTACACAGCACACCCAGCTACAAAGCATATGATGACCTGTTTTGGACATGCCCTCCACCATGTAGACATCTCAGGATGCTTCCCAATTAACCCTAGCTATCCAAAACAACCTGCCATATTTCTGCCAACTAGTTGTGGCCTAAACAGTTATAAAACAGTCCCTTTAATGGGGGGGCATCCCACAGAAGCGGCATAGAGCAGGCAAAAATGAGGCTCCCAGCACAGCCAATTTCCAAGGACCTCAGAAAAAAATCCTGCTTGGCCCTGTAAAGCAACTGGCTAATCCCATGCTGCCCCCAGGGAGGACAGGTGGGTCAGCTGCAGTGACAAGGCTGAAAGTGAGAGGGAGCACCAAGGCAAAATGGCTGGCTGCCCCAGGCCTGTAGTTACAGTGGGGCATCTTGGGGCCCAGCCCCCTGACTTACAACCAAGGCCCTCTGATTTCCCATCCAGCCCAGGCACTCCTTTGGGGGGGGGGTACGGGTGCCCCCTGACTTATTTAAAGGCCCCTCGAATTTAAAAAAAACCTGGCTACGGGCCTGGGCTGCCCTTGTTTGATTGGCTGCTATTTTCTTTGCTGCCAATGGAGCCTGATGCTTCATTTGGAGTTAGTTGGGGGGCAGGGCAAATCAACCTACAGCAAAATTTGCTGTGAATCTCACTTCTTGGAGGAAGAAATAGCGCTGAGATAAAGGGTAAGGGAAGTTGGTTCCAGGTGAGGAAGCTTGGGGAGAAGAGGGGGAAAGTGGAGGACAGAGGAACAAGGAGGACACTCATACATCTCCTTATCCTGTAGTACGGAGTACATGGTCTCAGAGTAGTCTTGGAGTGCTGACGGAAAGTGGCAGGCAGAGTAAAGCCTAACAAGGTGGTGGAGGGTCATCCTGAAGGTGATGCGGAACTTAAAATGCCATCTCAGAGTCACTGCTTAAATATTTCACACCCTTTTTTTGACAGTCACAAGACATAATAATGGGATGGGTGATGAGGTTACCTATGCAAAGAATGGGTTGATTAGAGTGGATTTGCACTATAAAGAACTCTCTTGAGTACAAAAGATTGTCTTGTAAACACAGGTTGTTTAATCATAGTCTTGAGTGAGGGGATCCTAGAGAATCAAAATTAAGCCTGTGTGTGCATGCACACATGCGTGTGTGTGACAGTTTTCCCTTGGAGAACTGGTTGCCTCATCAAGAGGTGCTTCTTATTTGCATGTAGGCTTCATTATGATTCATTCAGATTGGATTCAGAATGGAGTGTCTGTATACTTCTGCTGGCATAGGGCCCTGGGATTTTAAGAAACTGTGGGGAATATGGTTCTTGGCAGAAGGGGGTTTGTGGGTAACACTAGGGAGTGTCAGTAGGCATTTTATGACTCCTTTTGTGTTATGTTCAGACTTGAAAACTGATGTAAATCAAGAAAGGCTACCGCAAGCTAACAAATGGTAACTTGGTAAAAGTACCATGAAATGAAAGATGTTTCTTTTGTTGCAAGTACAGTTCCACCTGCTGATTGGAAAAGCCCCCTGTTAGTCCCTCTTAACTCTATCTGCTCCTGCCTTCCTCTAAGATGAACTATTTAAAGTAGACAGTCAGATGTAGTCTAACAAATATTCATTAACTAACATTAGTTTCTGTTAGTTTCAGAACAGGGAATGTTTCTTTTTTATTATTAATTTGATTCAGTGAACTCAGTTAAGCTTACTTCTTAGTAACATGCATAGAATTGACCTGCCAGGCTTTATAAACATATTTTGTAAATCACATCTGCTTATTAAAAGCCTTGCATAAAATGAATAAAAATGTAACATGTTGCCTTTTGCTTACCAGAAAATATTTTCATTCTTCTGGAGTTTATTGTGGATGCTCATATAAGCTACAGGATTACAGTCTCTAATCAGAGCTGTGTTGGCTCTTGTCTTAAGTTTTGTTTTGGTTTTTACATGCATTGTTATCCCAGTTTTAAAACCCGCTATGTAGATCTCATTCATATGAACGGGAACATTAGTGGCAGCAAATCCATCACTGTTCCCTCAGTGGTTTCACTTGCTTTTGGTTATCAAAAACTGCTTTCACATCAACAATTATGTATTAAGCCACCATGACACGTGGATTAAAAATGAATTGCTACAAAATGCCAGGATTCTCACTTTGAGGGGAATTAAACAGAACACTTTTCCTTGGTGGCTTAATACAAAAAACCCTACACATACAATAAATAATTTTGACAAAAGATCAGCAAGCAAGAAATAAAAACATGAGTATGTTTGAACTTAGTATTTTACCAACTGCAATAAATAATTATTGAAACAGAGAGGATTGTTTAAAATGCAGAACAGAACCCATAACTCTCAGGGGGGAAAGATGTTGACATTGAAATAAAATTGTGGTAAACTTACACACCTGCTCTGGCTTCTAGATTATTCTAATGGAGCCTGTACAAAACAGAAAGAACACCCTGTGTCTCTGGCATAACATACTTGACTATGATTTACCAAAGGAATGGGACAAAACAACAGTACATGCCACTTGCTTGTTGAGTGCTGTTGGACACATAAACTTATGAAATAATAATATAGCTACTAAATTTTAGCAATTTAAAAGGAAATAATATATCAAAGATGACCTGAGGATTGCTTCTACAGTCAACAAACTATTTATTTATTTACTTCACTGATGGATGAAAGCAGCAGTTTACATTATGAATGGGCATGAACTGTATTTTTGCTGAACCACAAAATGATACACCAGTTCATGAACTGAACCAATTTGTATTGGTTTGTGAGCCATTTAATGTTTAAACCCCTGCCTTCTGCTCCCTGTGAAAAGCCACGTGAAGCAGAAAGCAAAGGGTTAAATGGCTCTTAGCTGCTTTTTGTGAACAGCATTCTGCTCTTCATGAACTGCCACAAACTGCCATGAACTGCATCAAAATTCATGGAAGTTTGTGGTGGCTCTTCAGTTCACGAATATCACTTCATGAACCATGAACCACCCAAAAATTTTGTGATGAACCTTAGTGAGCTGGTTCATGCCCATCTCTAGTTTATATCATTCTCCTCTCCTCCCTTTTATCCTCACAACAACCCTAAAAGGTAGGTTAGGCTGAGAGTATGTGACTGGCCCAAGGTCATCCAGTAAGCTTCCATGGTAGAATGACGATTCAGACAGGGCTCTCCCAGATCCTAATCTGAAATTCTAAGCACTACTCCACACTGACTTCTAATTGTAGCTTTTAACCATGCAAACTGCTTATTTTTACCAGACCCAGATCTAAATCCCCACTCAGTCATCATGTTCACTGGTTGCTTTGGACCAACCTAACCTATTTCATACAGTTGCTGTGAAGTCAACTGTACTGTTTGGAGCTCTTTCAAAGAAGGGTTCAGTAAAGATGAACAAACAGATTATATTGTGTAGGGGAGGAACCGTGGCTCAATGGTAGAGCATCTGCTTTGCCTTGATCCATTACTTACATCAGATAATTTCAGAGGGTAGCCATGTTAACCTGCAATAGAACTTCTAGATTCAAATCCAGTAGCACCTTAGAGACCCACAGGACTTTGGGGGTATAATATTTTGAGAGCCAATGCTCCCTTTGTCAGATAGCAACAAAGGGAGCTTTGATTCTTGAAAGCTTATGTCCCCAAATCTTGTTGGTCTCTAGGGTGCTAGTGTCCTCAAATCTAGCTGTACTTACATCACAGTTTGTGTTGCAGGCTACAGAAAATACATTCTTAAATCCAACCATGGAAGCCTTCCTGATTGCTAGATGGATTGATCTTTCATCCCTACCTACTTCCATGCTCTTTCTCTATATATATTGTTCCTTTTTAAAAAAATGTAAAGCAATTTTATTGAAGAAATAATTTTATAATTTTACCACCACCAAAATCAATCAATAATATAAAATACTACACTTCACATGCATGCTTTATCTTCTTCATCATCATCTTCTTTCTTCTTACTTCTCCCAAAACTATTACAAAGTATGATTTATACATTTTCAAGCAGTCTTAGCTCATTATAGTAATTTACAATATATTGACAAATTACTCTTGAACTAAATCATAATCATGATTAATCTGATTGGTCCTGGGGGAACGTACCCAGACATTCTCCACAATCCCACCACTCATTACCTTAAGACAGAATTATTCTATATTACCCCAAACCCCAAATTGTTATATTGAGTCCACACTCTCTTCAAAATCTTCATGGTCATACAGACCCGAGTTGTTTTAGCTGACATGAGAGGCGAGTGCTCTTTCCTTTTGCCAGTTCTATTTTCTTGAGATTCAGAAGGGGAAGGATTTAAAGCAGCCAGCATTATTTCACCTGAGACAGAGTCATAAGCAAAATAGGAAGCTGAGCCCTGTTGAACGCATAGCTTGCCCATACGGAGCCATTGGTATTTTATTCCAAGATCTCACAGTTTGGCTGTTGTGCTTTTAAGATCTCCTCTTATCTTTAAAAATTCAGGAGGGAGGTCTGGAAGGACTTGAATCTCCCCCCCCCCCAGAAGTCAAGGCCACCCCTTGCCCTAGCCTCCAAGAGGATTTTCTGTCGTGTTCGAAAGTCTTTGAGTTCTGCTAGTATATCTCTAGTATAAAGTGAGGAAGTAGATTCTTCACATACCTTTCCGACATGATAAACTCTCTGTAGGAGGGGCGTGACACCGGCCTCCAGGTTTAGAGTGCTCATCAGCCAATTTGCCAGAAATATATTCAGCTCTGTTGCAGTTTCAGTGTTTGCTCCAAACTCCCTGAACTTCAAAGAAAGCTCACGACTGTGATGATCCAGAGACAGGATACGCTCCCTGGCCCAGGCATCTGCAGTTTTTGTAGATAATTGCCTTTCAAGCTCTGTAGCTTTAAGAAGAGCCATATATGCTTTATGGTTTGTTTGCTTTTGGAGCTCTTCTAATTCATCCATGCATTGGAATGCTGGCTTGAGCATTTCTGTGACATCATTTCTCAACTCCTGACGTTGTTTAGTTAATGCATGCATCAGAAAATTTGCAGTGAGTGGGGTCTTTTCAGCCATTTGTTCACCCCTCCCCAGTGTTGCCATCGAGGTGGAAGGAGCGTTTGTAGCTGGAAAGAACTCTCTTAAACGCAGCCCACTTTCCTGCTTGTTTTCCCCCTTCTTGCCAGCTTTAGGTGCCATCATTCACGATGTGTTTATTTGCTTTGGGAAGAGTAAAAATAATCACATTTGAGCAGACAGGCGGTGAACTCTGGACACCAGCTGCTAACTCGGAAGTTGGTTGCAGCCACTCCCCTATATTGTTCCTTCACAGACAGTATTATCAACTGAAGGTCCCCTCCCCTTCTGATCTTTGCAACAACAAACAAAACCAGCCCTGTGCCTCCTTGGAACTTAAGGTGCTACAAAGACAAATAGTACTGACTGAACTTGAGAACCTTACAGCCTGAGTGGCTTTCTAGGGCTACATGGCAGCAGGGGCTATGCCCTCTCTGGGCTGTCAGGACCTCCAGGATTTCCTGACAGCCCAGAGAGGGCATAGCCCCTGCTGGGAAATCCCAAGAGAGGAGGTTGAGACCTGTAGTTTAAACCCTTGTGGGTTGTTAAACCCCCTGTAGTTTAAACCCTTGTGGGTTGTTCCTAATGTGCATTAAAAATCTACCCTCATGCAGCTCTGTTCTAAAGGCTAAACATACCTTCTTGGGCTCAATTCTCAATTCTACTCAGAAGTAAATCTTATTTAATAAAGCATGCAAGTGAAGGTTTTTTTCCACAATATTAATGATTTTGGTGGTGTTAAATTATAAAATTCTTTCTTCAATAAAGCAAAATGCAAAAAAAAAAATTCCTATTTTATTATCTGGGGCTTATTCCTAGGAAAGTGATCTTGGTAGTGCGGCACCAGCTCTTTCAAGGTGTCCAAACTCTGACCATCTTTATTGCCTTCCTTTGAACCCAATCCAATTTATTTACATCCTTCTTAACCCTCTGACTACCGTTTACAAAAACTTATACATACTGGGTGGGGTATTCATATCTCAAGGTCAAACCCCATTGTATTGGGGTAAAAAAGTCCCCCCCCCAAAAAAAACCCAAAATGTTTGCAGTGGCAGAAGTCATTGTGTCTGACAATACTAAAACATTCAGAGCTTGAAAACAGACTTGGACATAAGGAAGAATGTTTCTTTTGCATAGATTCTGCCCTCCCCTTTAGTGTATTAAATAACACACCAGCATGGTTACTTTACAAAGCTATATATAATTTGAAACAGCAAAAACTATGTTTGGAACATACAACATTAGACAAATAACAAACTTTCATAAATTTTAAATGAAACCATCAAAAAGCATCTAAAATTAATAATTTCTAACATTTTTGTATTGTATCTCTCATACATCACTTTCATTTTAGGAAAGACTGAGGGGGGTTGTTTGATAAAGGGAGTGCACAGCTGCAGCAGACAGAATTTTTAATAGGACTCTGCTTATGGGACTACATGCCCTTGCATCACTCGGTAATACTACCCAGTTTGGCTTCTACTGACTTGAAATGGCTGGTTTGGAGGGTGGAGTCTATGGCATTGTACCAGTCTGAGGTCCCACCCCTCCACAAACCCCACCATCTCCAGGCTCCATCCCTCAAATCTCCAGGAATTACCCAACCTGAAGTTGGCAACCCCATCTCATGCCCAGCCAACCATCAACCTACCATCTGGATAGCAGTTTTAATTCTGAGTGATCTCCAGGTCTCACCTGGCAATTGGCAGCAATGACTCGTCAGGAGGAAAAGTACAGTCTTTCTCTACAGTGGAGACCAAAGCAGCTTACAACATTCTCCTCTCCCCCTTTTGATCTGCACAACAACCCTGTGAGATAGGTTATGCTGAAAGTCTGTGACTGGTCTGAAATCACCCACTCAACTTCCACAGCAAGAACCTGGGTCTAGCTGACCCTGCTCTGAAGTGCTAACTGCTACTCCTAGGGTAGCCAACCTCCAGATGGAACCTGAAGATTGCCGGGTATCACAACCAAACTGCAGACAACAGATCTCTTCCCCCCTGGAGAAAATAACTGCTTTGGAGGGTGGCCTCTGTGGCATTCTATTTAGCTGAGGCCTCTCCCCTCCCCAAACTCGCTTCCTTAGACTCGACCACAGAATATCCTGGAATTTCCCAACCTGGAGCTGGCAACCCTAGTCAGGACTGTCCCCAATGAGTTCCTCACAAAGGCCTGGAAATGGCTTCCTTCCTTTGTCTTTTTACTGACAGAACCAAGCTTGGTTGCCTAGCAACAGCCACTGAGGGAAAAGTTAGTCCCACAGGAGCCAAGAAGAAGTGTCTTCGTCAGGAGAGATAACAGTTAATTCTGTTAGAGAAGAGTGTCCAGGCTGGCAGTGGGCAGGGGAGAGGAGCAGACCCAACACTCAGCCAATGGCACACAAGTACTCTTGAGTGGCAGTTGACGGGCCAATAGCTGATGGAGTGCACTGCACAGCCAATGGGAGAGCTGGAAATTAAATATATAATTAAATATTCAATCAATAGGATGAGATATCCAATAAGCGGAACAATAGGATCAGAATTGTGGAAATCTGGAACTAAGCAGAAATCTGAAACAAAACTGAAACAAGGCATAAATGTCAATATGGCATGTTAAACCATGCAGAAATTTCACAATAGAATAATACATACAACAACAGATAGTACATAGTATATGCACTGCCCCTTTCCATTTATTAAAGCATCTTCCCAACCATTCTCTTACAATATAGTCCCATTATCTTGGTAAAAAGTTTCCTCCTAAATAATTGAGTTTTTCATATTTTGCAGGATGACAGGGAAGTGAGAGCATTCCTGACCTCATCAGACAGACCATTCCATAAGGTGGGGGCCATAACAGAGAATACACTGTAAGGGCAGTTGCCCATTTGCAGGTTGGCATCTGCAGAACATCCTGACCGGAGACATTACAAAATCTGATTTGCACCCAGAACTGTATCCTCTAAATAAGATGATACTCCAGCTATGTTTAAGATGACTCCTGCTTTCCATGCTATGAAAACTATAAACTGTAGATTATGTTGGATAAAGAGCCACATAAACTGGAGGAAGGTTTCAAATTTTGGTCAATAGAGTAGCAGGATAACACCTATGTCAAATAGTTCTAAGTAAGTCCAAGGATGTAGCACTATGCAATGCCAAAAAGTGTGAAAACATAGAAGACACTTTCTATACTTATAAACTACAGACTTGAACTAAAAAACTATGAACCCATAGTATTGTATTTGAATCATGCATTTCCTCTTATGTTTTGTTGTTGTTCAGTCGCACAGTCGAGTCCGACTCTTCGCGACCCCATGGACCAGCTCCCGCCAGGCCCTCCTGTCTTCCGCTGTCCTCTGAAGTTGGCTCAATTTCATGTTCGTTGCCTCTTATGAGCACCCTGTAATTCAATTTCTGCATACTAATTACAAAAAAAACACCTCACTATCATTTTTTATCTTCACCTATACCTAGTTTTATCACTTTCTTATTTTCCTGATGTGAAAAGGTGGAATTAGGAGTGAGACATTGTTGATCTATATATATATTTTTAGGAAATTGAAGACAAAGGCTATTATTCCTTCTGTTAACGAAAGTTTTGAAACACATGAACAATAAATCTAACACTGGTAGCTGACAACTGCAATTAAGATACGGCCATTATACTAGTATAGTCTCCTTTTTAAAAAAATCAAATGCACCAAATCTACATAATATATGTACTATGTGCACCAACCATAATTGGATATATTGCTAGTAAACAGTATGCTAAAGCCCTTGTACCACTTCTTGTAAACTTTGATTGATTGTCTCTGTTTAACTTATGCCCTTGTATATATCTTCAGAGACTATGCTGAAGTTATTCTGTACTAAATGTTCTATGTTTATATTAAGCTGCTAATGCACCCAGATGTCTTTGAGGGGAAATGCCTTGAATAAAACCTACTATCTTTTTGTCTTTTTTTAAAAAAAAATAGATATTAGATAGTGAGGGATAAAATCTGCTTAACTGTCAGAAAGACAATGGCCACAGAAAGTGACAATAACAACCCTCATTACTGCCCGAAGCAATGGGGTGTCTGTTTGTAAGGAAGACTCACACCAAAATGATTTAACATATTGTTATTCTGAAAGTAAAACTTTGATAATGGAAGCAATTT